>NC_091985.1:4332837-4632837 GCF_044704955.1 Pristiophorus japonicus | reverse complement strand
TCCGCCCCGATCTCTCGCCGCTCCTCCGCTGCAAACACTCGCCGCTCCTCCGCCCCGATCTCTCGCCGCTCCTCCGCCACGATCTCTCGCCGCTCCTCCGCCACGATCTCTCGCCAATCCTCCGCCACGATCTCTCGCCGATCCTCCGCCACGATCCCTCGCCGCTCCTCCGCCCCGATCTCTCGCCGCTCCTCCGCCACGATCTCTCGCCGATCCTCCGCCACGATCTCTCGCCGCTCCTCCGCCCCGATCTCTCGCCGCTCCTCCGCCACGATCTCTCGCCGATCCTCCGCCACGATCTCTCGCCGCTCCTCCGCCACGATCTCTCACCGCTCCTCCGCCACGATCTCTCGCCGCTCCTCCGCCACGATCTCTCGCCGCTCCTCCGCCACGATCTCTCGCCGATCCTCCGCCACGATCTCTCGCCGATCCTCCGCCACGATCTCTCGCCGATCCTCCGCCACGATCTCTCGCTGATCCTCCGCCACGATCTCTCGCCGCTCCTCCGCCCCGATCTCTCGCCGATCCTCCGCCACGATCTCTCGCCGCTCCTCTGCCGCAAACATTCACCGCACCTCCGCCACAAAACCATTTACACTTATCCACACCTATCCAACCCGGTCTTAAACGCTGACAGTGACCGAGCGTTTCCTCGGAGCTGCCCCCCGGCTCCACCGGTATAACTCACCGGCAGTGTGTAAATGGGCTTTCTGCTAGACGTCCTGTGAAGCTTTGACAACAGAAAGGGAGCAGGTCTGCGGTAACTATGGGCCATGGTCTCTGCAGTCCAAGGTCTCACAGCCTCTCTGCGTAAAACATTTCTCCTGATCTCTGTCCTAATTCTCCCACAGTTAACCTTATACCCATGTCGGCTCATTCTCGGCCCCTCAACCACTCGATGCAATATGTTTCGATCTACACTGTCCCATCCCTCTATAACTTTAACACCTCTATCAAAGCATCCATTAATCTCCTCCATTCTAACAAAAACAACTCCCATTTTTCAAGATTTTTCCTGTCCTTGTATTTCCTTACACCAAACAGCATCCTTGGGACTCTGCTTGGTATGCTCCCGGTTTACACAGGATAGGATAGGATTACATCCGATATACAGGCCATTCGGCCCAACCAGTCCAGGCCGGCGTTTATGCTCCACTCGAGCCTCCTCCCGTCTTTCCTCATCTAAATCTATCAGCATAACCCTCTATTCCCTTCTCCCTCATATACTTGTCCAGCCTCCCCTTAAATGCATCGATACTATTCGCCTCAACCCCTCCCTGTGGCAGCGAGTTCCACATTCTCACCGCTCTCTGGGTAAAGAAGTTTCTTCTGAATTCCCCATTGGATTTCTGGGTGACCATCTTATATTGATGGCCTCTAGTTATACTCTTCCCCACAAGTGGAAACAGTCTCTCTGTATCCACTCGATCAAACCCTTTCATCATTTTAAAGAACTCTATTAGGTCACCCCTCAGCCTTCTTCTTTGAAGAGAAAAGAGACCCAGCCTGTTCATCCTTTCCTGATATGTGTACCCTCGCATTTCTGGTATCATCTGTTGACTCAGCATCCTTCCGAGAGTGTGGAGGCCAAAACTGCACCCTATGCTCCAACTCTGGGCTTACTGAGGTTTTATAGAGGCTCATCAATACACCTCGACTTTTATATTCTATACCTCTTGCCACAAGTCCCAGTGCTGCATTATCTTTTTGTTCTGGCCTTATCCACGAGGTGCTGCTTTTAATGTCTTGTGGACCTGAACCCCCAAATCCATCTGTTCTTCTCCTTCACTCAATCTTCTCCCATTAAACATACAAATTGTCCGTATACTTTTTGACCAAGCTGTCCACCTCACATTTACTGACATTGAATTCCATCCGCCACTTTTTTGCCAATTCCACCATCTTGTCAACTTTGCCGTGCGGTTATCTTTGGTCCTCAACATCAAATACTACCCCTCCTATTTTAGTTTCATCTGCAAATTTCAACACTGCTCCCTCTTCTAGCCCTGTATTCAAATGATTGATCCACACAGTGGTCAGAAATGGACCCAAATCAAGCCCGTGCGACATCACTGCCCTGCTCTTTCCTCACTTCTGAGCAATGTGTAGAGGACACAGAGAGGCTGCAAAGAGATTTAGATCGGTTAAGCGAATGGGCTAAGGTTTGGCAGATGGAATACAATGTCGGAAAGTGTGAGGTCATCCACCTTGGGGAAAAAAAACAGTAAAAAGGAATATTATTTGAATGGGGAGAAATTACAACATGCTGCGGTGCAGAGGGACCTGGGGGTCCTTGTGCATGAATTCCAAAAAGTTAGTTTGCAGGTGCAGCAGGTAATCAGGAAGGCGAATGAAATGTTGGCCTTCATTGCGAGAGGGATGGAGTACAAAAGCAGGGAGGTCCTGCTGCAACTGTATAGGGTATTGGTGAGGCCGCACCTGGAGTACTGTGTGCAGTTTTGGTCACCTTACTTAAGGAAGGATATACTAGCTTTGGAGGGGGTACAGAGATGATTCACTAGGCTGATTCCGGAGATGAGAGGGTTACCTTATGATGATAGATTGAGTAGACTGGGTCTTTACTCGTTGGAGTTCAGAAGGATGAGGGTTGATCTTATAGAAACATTTAAAATAATGAAAGGGATAGACAAGATAGAGGCAGAGAGGTTGTTTCCACTGGTCTGGGAGACTAGAACTAGGGGGCACAGCCTCAAAATACAGGGGAGCCAATTTAAAACCGAGTTGAGAAGGAATTTCTTCTCCCAGAGGGTTGTGAATCTGTGGAATTCTCTGCCCAAGGAAGCAGTTGAGGCTAGCTCATTGAATGTATTCAAGTCACAGATAGATAGATTTTTAACCAATAAGGGAATTAAGGGTTACGGGGAGCGGGCGGGTAAGTGGAGCTGAGTCCACGGCCAGATCAGCCATGATCTTGTTGAATGGCAGAGCAGGCTCAAGGGGCTAGATGGCCTACTCCTGTTCCTAATTCTTATGTTCTTATGTTCTCAAAGAAGTTTTGTCAAGCACGACCTTCCTTTCTGCAATCCGTGTTGGCTGCTTCGAATTATTTTCTCTTCATTCCGATATTTAGTCATTTACATCGAATTACATAGGGGGTTCCACACACAAACAGTCCATTCGGCCCGACAGATCCGTGCTGGGGTTTATGCTCCACACCAGCCCCCTCCCACCCCTACTCCATCTCACCCTATCATCATATCCTTCGATTCCTTTCTCCCTCATGTGTTTATCCAGCTTTCCTTTAAACGCATCGACACTATTCACCTCAACCACTCCTTGTGGCAGCGAGTTCCACATTCTCACCACTCTCTGGGTAAAGAAGTTTCTCCTGAATTCCCTACTGGATTTCTTGGTGACGATCTTATATTGATGGCCTCTAGTTATACTCTTCCCCACAAGTGGAAATATCTCCTCCACGCCTACCTTATCAAACTCTTTCATAATCTTAAAGACTTCAATCAGGTCACCCCTCTAGAGAAAGGAGACCCAGCCTGTTCATCCTTTCCTGATATGTATACCCTCTCAGTTCTGGGATCATCCTTGTAAATCTTCTCTGCACCCTCTCCAGTGCCTCTATATCCTTTTTGTAATACAGAGACTGGAACTGTACGCAGTGCTCCAAGTGTGGTCTAACCAAGGTTCCAGACCGGTTTAACATCACTTCTCTACTTTTCAATTCTATTAGTCCAGAAATAAACCGAGTGATTTTTCGCATGGTTTAAATGTCCTGGTTAACCTGTGTTGCTACTTTTAGTGATTTTTGTTTCTGCTCCATTTCGACTCTTAGGGGGCGGTAAGGGGTCCACCGCGGAGAGCTGTGGGGTGAGTGGCACTGTTATTGTGGGCAGTGACCTTCCTGAGCCGGGGCTTCTCACTCGCGGTGCAGAAGTCCCGCCCCCTTACTGCCCCTCCAGGAAGTGGAGCGCTACCTCTGGAGCTCCGCTTCCTGTAGAGGCGGGTCCCCGGGGGGGGGCACTACTGGGGCGAAATGTTCAGCCGTGCACGGGTGGTCTGCGTTAGCGCTGATGCATTTCTGCGCCCATCCCGCCAATCATCGCCCGAGAGCGGATGTCCGCCAGTCTCGTGGCCCACGGGGCGATTTCCACCCCCACCCCCCCGCAGGGCGGGTAAGGGCTCCGGCGTGGAGCAGTGTGAGGTCCACGGCGCCGTCATGACATTTCGGCCGGCTGCACTGGTTCACGTGCCAGCGTCGCCACAAACACCCGGGAAATATCCCGGGAGTCGGGAGTGCCCCCTCTCCGGGCGAACACTGTCTCCCGGAGACCCTACTGGGGCGGCTATAAAACAGGGGCAAATTCACCCTCTTATTTTCCAAGCAATATGTGACCTCTTTATTCATCCAACTAAAATGCATCACCTCACTCTTATCCAGATTAAAATCCAGTTGCCAGTCACACACCGTTTCCGCACGTTTATTTATGCATCCTTGCATTTTGTCGTAGTCCCCAGCATTAACTGCACCCACCCCCTCCCCCCAATTTGGTGACATCTGCATATTTTGAAATTATACTTCTGATTCCCGAGTCCAAATTATTTATGTAAGTGGTGACCAACAGTGGTCCCAGCACTGACCCCTGTGGAACACCATGCCCAACTTTTGCCAATCTGAGTAACGACCTTTAACCCCTACTCTCTGTTTCCCGTTTTGTAGCCAGCTTGCCGTCCATTCTGCTACTTGTCCCGACCCCACACGCTCTGACCTTAGTCATGTGTCTACGAGGCGGTACCTTATCGAAGGCCTTTGGAAAATCCAAATATATTACATCTAAACTTAAAGAAGGGTAACTTTGAAGGTATGAGGCGTGAATTGGCTAGGATAGATTGGCGAATGATACATAAAGGGTTGACTGTGGATGGGCAATGGCAGACATTTAGAGACCGCATGGGTGAACTACAACAATTGTACATCCCTGTCTGGCGTAAAAATAAAAAAGGGAAGGTGGCTCAACCATGGCTATCAAGGGAAATCAGGGATAGTGTTAAAGCCAAGGAAGTGGCATACCAATTGGCCAGAAATAGCAGCGAACCCGGGGACTGGGAGAAATTTAGAACTCAGCAAAGGAGGACAAAGGGTTTGATTAGGGCAGGGAAAATGGAGTACGAGAGGAAGCTTGCAGGGAACATTAAAATGGACTGCAAACGCTTCGATAGATATGTAAAGAGAAAAAGGTTAGTAAAGACAAACGTAGGTCCCCTGCAGTCAGAATCAGGGGAAGTCATAACGGGGAACAAAGAAATGGCGGACCAATTGAACAAGTACTTTGGTTCGGTATTCACTAAGGAGGACACAAACAACCTTCTGAATATAAAAGGGGTCAGAGGGTCTAGTCAGAAGGAGAAACTAAGGGAAATCCTAATTAGTCAGGAAATTGTGTTGGGGAAATTAATGGGATTAAGGCCGATAAATCCCCAGGGCCTGATGGACTGCATCCCAGAGTACTTAAGGAGGTGGCCTTGGAAATAGCAGATGCATTGACAGTCATTTTCCAACATTCCATAGACTCTGGATCAGTTCCTATGGAGTGGAGGGTAGCTAATGTAACCCCACTTTTTAAAAAAGGAGGGAGAGAGAAAGCAGGGAATTATACACTGGTCAGCCTGACATCGGTAGTGGGTAAAATGATGGAATCAATTATTAAGGATGTCATAGCAGCGCATTTGGAAAGAGGTGACATGATAGGTCCAAGTCAGCATGGATTTGTGAAAGGGAAATCATGCTTGACAAATCTTCTGGAATTTTTTGAGGATGTTTCCAGTAGAGTGGACAAGGGAGAACCAGTTGATGTGGTGTATTTGGACTTTCAGAAGGCTTTCGACAAAGTCCCACACAAGAGATTAATGTGCAAAGTTAAAGCACATGGGATTGGGGGTAGTGTGCTGACATGGATTGAGAACTGGTTGTCAGACAGGAAGCAAAGAGTAAGAGTAAATGGGTACTTTTCAGAATGGCAGGCAGTGACTATTGGGGTATCGCAAGGTTCTGTGCTGGGGCCCCAACTGTTTACATTGTACATTAATGATTTAGATGAGAGGATTAAATTTAGTATCTCCAAATTTGCGGATGACACTAAGTTGTGTGGCAGTGTGAGCTGCGAGGAGGATGCTATGAGGCTGCAGAGTGACTTGGATAGGTTAGGTGAGTGGGCAAATGCATGGCAGATGAAGTATATTGTGGATAAATGTGAGGTTGTCCACTTTGGTGGTAAAAACAGAGAGACAGACTATTATCTGAATGGTGACAGATTAGGAAAAGGGGAGGTGCAACGAGACCTGGGTGTCATGGTACATCAGTCATTGAAGGTTGGCATGCAGGTACAGCAGGCGGTTAAGAAAGCAAATGGCATGTTGGCTTTCATAGTGAGGGGATTTAAGTATAGGGGCAGGGAGGTGTTACTACAGTTGTACAGGGCCTTGGTGAGGCCACACCTGGAGTATTGTGTGCTGTTTTGGTCTCCTAACTTGAGGAAGGACATTCTTGCTATTGAGGGAGTGCAGCGAAGGTTCACCAGACTGATTCCCGGGATGGCGGGACTGACATATTAAGAAAGACTGGATCAACTGGGCTTGTATTCACTGGAGTTCAGAAGAATGAGAGGGGATCTCATAGAAATGTTTAAAATTCTGACGGGTTTAGACAGTTTAGATGCAGGAAGAATGTTCCCAATGTTGGGGAAGTCCAGAACCAGGGGTCACAGTCTAAGGATAAGGGGTAAGCCATTTAGGACCGAGATGAGGAGAAACTTCTTCACCCAGAGAGTGGTGAACCTGTGGAATTCTCTACCACAGAAAGTAGTTGAGGCCAATTCACTAAATATATTCAAAAAGGAGTTAGATGAAGTCCTTTCTACTCGGGGGATCAAGGGGTATGGCGAGAAAGCAGGAATGGGGTACTGAAGTTGCATGTTCAGCGATGAACGCATTGAATGGTGGTGCAGGCTAGAAGGGCTGAATGGCCTACTCCTGCACCTATTTTCTATGTTTACTACATGTCCCTTCTCTACTCTTTCAATTATTTCATCTTTAATTAAAGATTGTAACATTTTCCCATCACCAACTGCTTTTGCTACTCTGTCGCTCTGAGAAGTCCCACTGTGTCCTAGTTCACTGCAACAATATCAGACATTTCACCACATTTTCCTGCTTTTAACCTTCTGCTTTTGGGATTTCTTTCAATTCAATATAAAGCAAACATTTTTAATTTATTCGTTCATGGGATGTGGACATCGCTGGCAAGGCCGGCATTTATTGCCCATCCCTAATCGCCCTCGAGAAGGTGGTGGTGAGCTGCCTTCCTGAATATAACTGAGTGGCTCGCTGGGCCATTGCTGTGGGTCTGGAGTCACATATCGGCCAGACCGGGATAAGGGCGGCAGATTTCCTTCCCTAAAGGACATTCGTGAACCAGATTGACTTTTATGATGGCCCGGCCCGGAAATTGGCGCAGTCCCGGCCTGTAAGACCATCAGCAGGCCGGGGCTATTTGAGGGAGCAGTGCGCGGCGGTATACCACTGCAGGGAGCAGCACGTGCTGCTGCAGGAGGGCGACGGCTGACTGCAGTGAGGGCAGGTACAGCAGGAGCGGCGAGGTCGGGGCAAAGGAGCAGCAAGAGTTCGTAGAGGGATGTCATCGGGGCCCGGGAGAGGCGTGAGTTCGGGACACAGAAGAGGCGAGGGCCCAGGGGCAGCAAGGGCCCAGCTCACACTGCGATATGTGTGCGCACTAGGTCCGTGCAGCAGAGCTGGTCTCCAGTCGTATTGGTTAATCGTTGCCACTGGACCAAGACCGAGCTCTGTCAAGCCCGTGTGATGGCTGGTGTGCAACGGCCACCCCACGTTAAAAAAATCCACCCTTCAGGATGTAGTTAAGGACCTGGAATATTAGGTCCTTCATTGAAACACCTGTGAATTCATCCCTTTTTGGCGTGGAAGCAAGTCATCCTCGTTTCGAGGGATCGGCTATGATGATGACATTACTGAATTCTATATCGTCATTACAAATACCTTGCATTAGTTGATACTTTAGTTTGAGCTGTGCTTTCTCTTTACTTCAGCCAGTACTGAACCACTGTGTGGTGTGGACAGGCTGGTGTAGGACCTTTGTCTTACGGATCTTTAGCGTAAGACCCATGCTTTCGTACGCCTCAGTAAATACGTCGACTATGTCTCAGAAACATAGAAACATAGAAAATAGGTGCAGGAGTAGGCCATTCGGCTCTTCGAGCCTGCACCGCCATTCAATGAGTTCATGGCTGAACATGCAACTTCAGTAATAGTGGATGCATTGACAGTCATTTTCCAACATTCCATTGACTCTGGATCAGTTCCTATGGAGTGGAGGGTAGCCAATGTCACCCCACTTTTTAAAAAAGGAGGAAGAGAGAAAACATGGAATTATAGACCGGTCAGCCTGACATCGGTAGTGGGTAAAATGATGGAATCAATTATTAAGGATGTCATAGCAGCGCATTTGGAAAGATGTGACATGATAGGTCCAAGTCAGCATGGATTTGTGAAAGGGAAATCATGCTTGACAAATCTTCTGGAATTTTTTGAGGATGTTTCCAGTAAAGTGGACAAAGGAGAACCAGTTGATGTGGTGTATTTGGATTTTCAGAAGGCTTTCGACAAGGTCCCACACAAGAGATTAATGTGCAAAGTTAAAGCACATGGGATTGGGGGTAGTGTGCTGACATGGATTGAGAACTGGTTGTCAGACAGGAAGCAAAGAGTAGGAGTAACTGGGTACTTTTCAGAATGGCAGGCAGTGACTAGTGGGGTACCGCAGGGCTCTGTGCTGGGGCCTCAGCTGTTTACATTGTACATTAATGATTTAGACGAGGGGATTAAATGTAGTATCTCCAAATTTGCGGATGACACTAAGTTGTGTGGCAGTGCGAGCTGCGAGGAGGATGCTATGAGGCTGCAGAGTGACTTGGATAGGTTAGGTGAGTGGGCAAATGCACGGCAGATGATGTATAATGTGGATAAATGTGAGGTTATCCACTTTGGTGGTAAAAACAGAGAGACAGACTATTATTTGAATGGTGACAGATTAGGAAAAGGGGAGGTGCAACGAGACCTGGGTGTCATGGTACATCAGTCATTGAAGGTTGGTATGCAGGTACAGCAGGCGGTTAAGAAAGCATTGGCATGTTGGCCTTAATAGCGAGGGGATTTGAGTACAGGGGCAGGGAGATGTTGCTACAGTTGTACAGGGTCTTGGTGAGGCCACACCTGGAGTATTGTGCACAGTTTTGGTCTCCTAACTTGAGGAAGGACATTCTTGCTATTGAGGGAGTGCAGCGAAGGTTCACCAGACTGATTCCCGGGATGGTGGGACTGACCTATGAAGAAAGACTGGATCAACTGGGCTTGTATTCACTGGAGTTCAGAAGAATGAGAGGGAACATCATAGAAACGTTTAAAATTCTGACGGGTTTAGACAGGTTAGATGCAGGAAGAATGTTCCCAATGTTGGGGAAGTCCAGAACCAGGGGTCACAGTCTAAGGATAAGGGGTATGCCATTTAGGATCGAGATGAGGAGAAACTTCTTCACCCAGAGAGTGGTGAACCTGTGGAATTCTCTACCACAGAAAGTTGTTGAGGCCAATTCACTAAATATATTCAAAAGGGAGTTAGATGAAGTCCTTACTACTAGGGAGATCAAGAGGTATGGCGAGAAAGCAGGAATGGGGTACAGAAGTTACATGTTCAGCCATGAACTCATTGAATGGTGGTGCAGGCTCGAAGGGCCGAATGTCCTACTCCTGCACCTATTTTCTATGTTTCTATGTTTCTAGTACTCCATTCCTGCTTTCTCGCCATACCCCTTGATCCCCCTAGTAGTAAGGACTTCATCTAACTCCTTTTTGGATATATTTAGTAAATTGGCCTCAACAACTTCCTGTGGTAGAGAATTCCACAGGTTCACCACTCTCTGGGTGAAGAAGTTTCTCCTCATCTCAGTCCTAAATGGCTTACCCCTTATCCTTAGACTGTGACCCCTGGTTCTGGACTTCCCCAACATTGGGAACATTCTTCCTGCATCTAACCTGTCTAAACCCGTCAGAATTTTAAACGTCTTGGAGTTCAGCCTCTGTGTGTGCGCAGACGCAGGCATCGTCCACGTACTGTAGCTCGACGACAGAGGTTGGGGTGGTCTTGGACCTGGCCTGGAGATGGTGCAGGTTGAACAGGTTCCCACTGGTTCTGTAGTTTAATTCCACTCCAGCGGGGAGTTTGTCGACTGTGAGGTGGAGCATGGCGGTGAGGAAGATTGAGCAGAGGGTTGGGGCGATGACACAGCCCTGTTTGACCCCGGTCCGGACGTGGATTGGGTCTGTGATGGACCCGTTGGTGAGGATCACGGCCTGCATGTCGTCGTGGACTGTTCAGCCACCCAAGGACTCATGTTTAGAGTGGAAGCAAGTCTGCCTCGATTCCGAGGGTCTGCCTATGATGATGATGACTATTGCAATTGAGCAAGAGGATGGATCCAGACTGAAGTACCCCAGCTGTCAGCCTCCGTGGAGAAAACCTTACCCAAAATAACTCAAGTTGCTCTATTATTCCTTTATCATTTCATGTTAAATTATTCCGAGCCAAAGAACGTAACGTTGGCACAGTACACTCTGTGCCTGGCTTGCTGCACATACTGTTGCTGTTTGTTTGGTAGCTGAACAGAATCTTCTCTCCAGTGAATTCATGATATCCTTTGCTGCATATTGCGTTCTGTGCCCAAAAACTTCTTCCTTCCTCTGATTGTGCGCCGGGGGAGGGAAGGACGGAGAGGCACAACACTACATATCGAATCCATGTCGTCCCATTGCTCCAATCAGGGACTCGACTTGCTCATGGATGGTCGCCGGGGTAGTCGGTCCCTGGGGAGCTCCCCCGCTCCAAACAACTCCCACCAGCTCTCGGCAACTTCCTACGCCCCCCAACCTCCCCCCTCTAAACTGTCTAAACCTCCCCGAACCAAATAGACCCTACTCGAGGGTCGAAGCACCTAAACCCAAACCCTTACCCCTTACCCTAGTCCCAACCCAGCCACCCCCACGAGCTTGGGCCATTCGGGCCTACCTCAGGGTTCCCACCACATCAATTATCGACGACCTCCGGCAACCTCCAACGACCAGCGACGTTCCCCGACGACCTCCGGCGAACTCCGGAGGCGGCGCCCTCGACCTGGACTTGGCTATTGGGCCTCCACCCCCCCCCCCCCCCCCCCGCCCCCTCCAGTGACGATCGGAACACCTCCAGTGGCAGCGGATGGGCCTCTGCTCCACGACAGAGTCTGGGCCTCCTCGACGACGGCTGGACGTCCCGTGGCGGACAGACGACCTCCTCCTCGATGACGATCGGGTCCCCCTCTCCCACGTCGGCGACTGGCCTCCCCTCCTCCTTCAGCGATGACTGGAGCCCTCCTTCCCCACCGATGACCTGGCCTCTTCTCCTCTTCCAACAGGTGGTCAGTACCATGGCTGTGTCCCCCCCCCTGACCTCCCACTCTGAACCCCGGTGGGCCATTGATCCTCCCAATGCCTGCCCCCAACCAGGCCTCGGATCACCTACCAGCAAGGGCGCTACCCAGCGCAGAGCCTGCGGCCAACATCTCGCTGTAGGCCACTAGGCCCATACAGCAGTGCCTGGTCTCCAGTCGTCTTGGACCCCCTTGCCGCTGGACCAAGACCTTGCTCAGCTAAGCCCGTGTGGTTGCTGGTGTACAACGACCACCCCACGTTGACAGAACTCACGCACAGGCATCTTCCACTCCTCTAACATGAAGTTCGGGATCTGGAACATCAGGACCCTCATGGACAACCCCAACAGCGACAGGCCGGAACGCCGCACCGCCATAGTTGCCCGGGAACTTAGACGCTTTAATATCGACATCGCCGCCCTAAGCGAGACCCGGTGGGCAGGGGAAGGCCAGCTCAAGGAACAAAAACGAGCTGGTTGACCGCCTCAGAGACTCCCCCTGTGGGGCTAACGAGCACCTCATGACTCTTCGTCTCACCCTATCCCGGACTCAATGCACCACAGTCATCAGTGCGTACTCCCCAACACGCGATGCAACTGATGACACCAAAGAGGGTTTTTATACCAACCTCGAAAAATCCCTGTCCTCTGTCCCCGCGGGCGACAAACTGATCCTCTTCGGTGACTTCAACGCCAGGGTCGGCAAGGACACAGACCTCTGGGGGGGCGTAATTGGCAGAGAGGGGCTACGGAAAGCCAATTCCAGCGGTACCCTACTCTTGACAAAATGTCTAGAGCATGGCCTTGTCATCACCAACATCCTGTTCCGCCAGAGGGACAAATACAAGGCATCGTGGCAACACCCTCGCTCCAAATACTGGCACCTGCTCGACTGTCATCGTCCGAGCCAGGGATCACAAGGCTGTGCGCATCACCCGCCCAATGACAGGAGCTGATGACTGATGGACGGATCAGCGCCTAATCCGATCCATCACCAACATTAACATAGACCCAAAGCGAAGGGGGCAGCAGAAGCAGTGTCGCAAAAATGTCAATGCCGGAGCACTTAAAGACCCATCTACGAGAGCCCTATACAGCCAGTGCCTCATGGCTAACCTGGCGTGCCTTGATGACCCTGAGACGCAGATTGCCCACAGCGCTTGGTCTGCCCTCCAGGCCTCCATAACCAGTGCCTGCAAAGAGATGCTCGGTCATTCAACCAGGAAACACCAGGACTGGTTTGATGAGAATGACCAGGAGATTCAAGAACTAATAGATCGCAAGCGCAGGGCATTTCTGAGCCTTAAACAACAACCCAACGCGGGAGCAGCAAAGTAACATTACAGACGGCTCAAGGCTGAGATCCAACAAAAAACCCGGGACCTAAAGAACAGGTGGTGGATGGAGAAAGCACAGGGGATACAGCAGCTGGCCGACAGCCATGATATGTGAGGATTCTTCATCGCAGTCAAGGCCACCTATGGTCCAAACACCCAAGGCCCCACCCCACTCCTGGCCAAGAACGGGGAAACACTCATCAAGGACACCGAGGCAGACAGGACCCGCTGGAAGAAGATCTCCTCAATCGAGACTCTGCCTTTGACTCGAGTGTTCTCGGCTCCATCCCGCAGCATGCGACCCACCACCACCTCAGTGAGACCCCAACACTACACGAGGTAGTAAAAGCCATAAGACAGCTAACAAACAACAAGGCTACGGGAGCGGATGGAATCCCTGCTGAGGCACTGAAGTATGGCGGAGAGGCACTGCTGGCCGGATACATGACCTCATCTCTCTCATCTGGAGGGAGGAGAGCATGCTGGGGGATCTGAGATGCAGTGATCGTGACCATCTTTAAAAGAGGGGCCAAGTCCGACTGCGGCAACTACAGGGGAATCTCCCTGTTATCAGCCACTGGGAAAGTTGTCGCTAGAGTCCTCCTCAATCGTCTTCTCCCCGTGGTCGAGGAGCTCCTCCCGGAGTCACAGTGCGGATTTCGTCCCCTACGGGGCACAACGGACATGATCTTTGCAGCACGACAGCTGCAGGAAAAATGCAGGGAGCAGCGCCAGCCCTTATACAGGGCCTTCTTCGACTTTACAAAGGCTTTTGACACTGTCAACCTCGAGGTCGATGGAACGTCCTCCTCCGTTTCGGATGCCCCCAAAAGTTCATCACCATCCTCCGCCTGCTCCACGATGGCATGCAGGCCGTGATCCTTACCAACACATCCATTACAGGCCCAATCCATGTCCGGACCGGGGTCAAACAGGGCTGTGTCACCCCAACCCTCTTCTCAATCTTCCTCGCCGCCATGCTCCACCTCACAGTCACAAGCTCCCCGCTGGAGTGGAACTAAACTACAGAACCAGTGGGAACCTGTTCAACCTGCACCATCTCCAGGCCAGATCCAAGACCACCCCAACCTCTGTCGTCGAGCTACAGTACGCGGATGACGCCTGCGTCTGTGCACACACAGAGGCTGAACTCCAGGACATAGTCGACGTATTTACTGAGGCGTACGAACGCATGGGCCTTACGCTAAACATCAGTAAGTCAAAGGTCCTCCACCAGCCTGTCCTCGCCAGTCAGCACTGCCCCCCAGTCATCAAGATCCACGGCACGGCCCTGGACACCGTGGACCACTTCCCTTATCTCGGGAGCTTCCAATCAACAAGAGCAGACATCGACGACGAGATCTAACACCGCCTCCAGTGCGTCAGTGCAGCCTTCAGCCACCTGAGGAAAAGAGTGTTCGAAGACCAGGCCCTCAAAACTGTCACCAAGCTCAGGGTCTACAGGGCTGTAGTAATACCCGCCCTCCTGTATGGCTCAGGGACATGGACCATGTACAGTAGACACCTCAAGTTGCTGGAGAAATATCACCAGCGATGTCTCCGCAAGATCCTACAAATCCCCTGGGAGGACAGACGCACCAACATTCAGGCCAACATCCCCAGCATTGAAGCACTGACCACACTTGATCAGTTCCGCTGGGCAGGCCACATAGTTCGTATGACAGACACGAGACTCCCAAAGCAAGTGCTCTATGCGGAGCTCCTTCACGGCAAATGAGCTAAAGGTGGTCCGCGGAAACTCTACAAAGACACCCTCAAAGCCTTCCCGATAAAGTGTGACATCCCCACTGACATCCGGGAGTCCCTGGCCCAAGACCGCCCTAAATGGAGGAAGTGTATCCGGGAGGGCGCTGAGCACCTCGAGTCTCAATGCCGAGAGCATGCAGAAACCAAGCGCAGGCAGCGGAAGGAGCGTGCGGCAAACCTGTCCCACCCACCCCTTCCCTCAGTGGCTGTCTGTCCCACCTGTGACAGAGTCTGTGGCTCTCGTATTGGACTGTTCAGCCACCGAAGGACTCACTTCAGGAATGGAGGCAAGTCTTCCTCGATTCCGAGGGACTGCCTATGATGATGATGATGATGTGAAAGGTGAGAGCCAAGGATTGGTGCCCACACTTGCTCTGCAATGCCCCCATGTTTTGGATGTGGGAAGGAAAGTCAGCCTCATTGAGCCTCAGTCTCCAGTCAGCCATCGCCAACATGGGGAGAGATTTTGGAGCTAAAATCATCTTCGATGCATCACTCGCCACTTTCATGATGTAGACACCAGAAGGATGTTTCCCCCTGGCTGGGGAGTCGAGAACCAGGGGTCACAGTCTCAAGATAAGGGGCCAGCCATTTAGTACTGAGGTGAGGAGGGATTTCTTCACTCAGAGGGTTGTGAATCTTTGGAATTCTCTCCCTCAGAGGGCTGTGGATGCTGAGTCTCTGAATATATTCATAAGAACATAAGAAATAGGAGCAGGAGTAGGCCATACGGCCCCTCGAGCCTGCTCCGCCATTTAATACGATCACGGCTGATTTAATCATGGACTCAGCTCCACTTCCCTGCTCCATAACCCCTTAATCCCTTATCAGTTAAGAAACTGTTTTATCTCTGTCTTAAATATATTCAATGACCCAGCTTCCACAGCTCTCTGAGGCAGTGAACTCCACAGATTTACAACCCTCTGAGAGAAGAAATTCCTCCTCATCTCAGTTTTAAATGGGCGGCCCCTTATTCTAAGATTTTGCCCCCTAATTCTAGTCTCCCCCATCAGTGGGAACATCCTCTCTGCATCTACCTCGTCAAGCCCGTGGGAAGCCTTTGCTTTGTGTGCCAAGTGCTAAAGAAATTCCTGTCGTTATTCGAACCAGGCATCAGTAACTTCACAGGAGCCAAGGTGTAGATCCATCAAGTCCCTGATGCACGCCCCGTTCATCACAAGGCCCGAGCGGTTCCATACATGATGCGAGAGAAAGTCGAGATCGAGCTGGACAGACTTCAACCAGAGGGGATCATATCGCCAGTCGAGTTCACCGAGTGGGCCAGTCCAATCGTGCTGGTGTTGAAGAGCGATGGGACGGTCAGAATCTGCGGGGACTACAAGGTAACGATCAACCGAGTCTCATTACAGGACCAGTACCCACTACCCAAAGCAGATGACCTGTTTGCAACACCAGCAGGGGGGAAGTCGTTCACCAAGCTGGATCTAACCTCTGCTTACATGACACAGGAGCTGGCTGAACCTTCAAAAAAATTGACGTGCATCAACACGCAGAGAGGACTGTTCATATACCACAGATGCCCCTTTGGGATTTGCTCAATGGCGGCCATCTTCCAGAGGAACATGGAGAGTCTGCTGAAATCGGTTCTGCGCATCGTGGTGTTCCAAGACAACATCTTGATCACTGGCTGCAACACCACCGAACACTTGCACAACCTGGAAGAGGTTCTCAAGCGACTGGACAGAGTGGGACTCAGGCTGAACAACGCTCCAAGTGTGTTTTCCTGGCGCCAGAGGTCAAATGTCTCGGGAGAAAGATTGCGGCGGGCGGCATCAGACCCACGGACTCCAAGACGGAGGCTCCGGTCCGAGCTCGAAACCGACCACAAGCCGCTCATTTTGTTGTTCTCAGAAAGCAAAGGTATTAACACCAATGCTTCATCCCGCATCCAAAGATGGGCACTAACGTTATCTGTGTATGATGATGTAATCCACCACAGACCAGGCACTGAGAACTGTGTGGATGTCCTCAGTCGGCTGCCATTGCCCACCACCGGGGTGGAAATGGTGCAACCCCCAGACTTGCTCCTTGTAATGGATGCTTTTGAGAGCGAGGGGTCACCTGTCACGGCTCGCCAGATCAGGACCTGGACTAGCCAGGACCCGGTGCTATCACTAGTAAAAAGCTGTGTCCTCAATGGGAGTTGGTCGGCGGTCCCAGGGGAAATGCAAGAGGAAATGAAGCCGTTCCACCAACGTAAGGATGAATGTCCATCCATTCGGACTGCCTCCTATGGGGGAATCGTGTAATTTTGCCAAAAAAAGGCAGGGAAACGTTTATATGCGACCTTCACAGTCCCCACCCAGGCATAGTCATGATGAAGGCTATCACCAGGTCGTATGTTTGGTGGTCCAGCATTGACTCGGAATTGGAGTCACGTGTACACCAGTGCAACACTTGCTCACAGTTGAGCAATGCACCAAGGGAGGCCCCACTGAGTCTGTGGTCATGGCCCTCCAAACCGTGGTCCAGAGTCCACATGGATTTTGCTGGCCCCTTTCTAGGAAAGATGTTCCTAGTAGCAGTGGACGCTTACTCTAAATGGATTGAATGTATAATAATGTCATCATGTACGTCCATTGCCACCATTGAAAGCCTCTGGGCCATTGTCGCCACCCATGGTTTGCCCGACGTCCTTGTTAGTGACAATGGACCGTGTTTCACCAGCTCAGAATTCAACGAGTTCATGACCTGCAATGGCATCAAGCATGTCAGGTCTGCGCCGTTTAAGCCCGCAGCCAATGGTCAGGCGGAACGGGCAGTCCAAACCATCAAGCAGAGCTTGAAAGGCGTGACGGACAGTTCCCTGCAGACCCGGTTATCACGGATTCTGCTCAGCTACCGCACGCGAACCCACTCGCTTACTGGTGTTCCCCCTACAGAATCGCTAATGAAGAGAGCACTCAATACCAGGCTCTCCTTAGTCCACCCGGATCTCAATGATCATGTAGAAACCCGGTGTCACCGGCATAACGTGTACCACGATCGCGCGGCTGTATCGCGTAACATTGAGGTTAATGATCCTGTGTTTGTTCTTAATTATGGTCATGGTCCCAAATGGGTTGCTGGCACTGTGTTAGCCAAGGAGGGGAATAGAGTGTTTGTTGTCAAACTTTTGAACGGACAAACGTGAAGAAAGCCCTTGGATCAGACCAAACTGCGGTTCCCTGGCAACCAAGAACTGTTTGAAGAGGACATTACCATCATTGATCCACCCACACGCACCCAACCAGCAATCGACCTCGCGGTCAACCATGAGGATGAACCCACCATGCCCGACAGTTTATTCAGACCAGCCACACCGCAGTACAGCAATGATCCGACAGACTCACCCAGGCCAGGACTTCAACTCAGGCGATCAACCCGGGAACGCAGAGCCCCGGAATGCCTCAACTTGTAAATAACTTGTATGTAAGACTTTGGGGGTGAATGATGTTATATTTATAAACATTACCAATGTGTAAGACTTGCCACCAGGGGGCGCACCTGTGGGAGACCCAAGGGTCACCTGCACACCCTGGGCAAGCAGGTATAAAAGGCAGACTACCATGCTACCTCCTCACTCTGGAGTTACAATAAAGAGACTAAGGTCACAACAGTTTGAGCTTAAGATGTACAGTCTTGTGGAGTTATTCTCAACTAACACCCTTTGCGATAAAGGTTCAAGGCTGAGATCGAGGGGAATCACGCAGCATGGGGATCAGGTGGGAAAGTGGTGTGTACAGAATCAATGGGCTCAATTTTCCCCAAAGCATTTTTTAGGCGTACTTGAAGAGTTACGCCCGTTTTTTGGGGCCTAAGTACACCAAAAACAAAATGTTCAAAGCTTCCCTGTTGGATTTCTTCATTTTGGCGTGGCCTAACCCGACCTTTAGTTTTGGGGTAGAGCCTTGATCTGTGCCAAAAAGATCAGGATACCATGGTAACCAGGGACACAATGCAAGCTGAGGCTACAAAGTGAAACATACAGCCAGCTCTCAACACATTAAAACACATTGCATCAACTTAAAAACACATTAAAATATATTGCAGCAACTTTCCTCCAATTATTAAACCTGGTCCCACTGCATGACGCCGCCCCCCCAAACCCCGCCTTATCCCAGCCCGAGTGATCTCCCGGTCTGCTCTCCCGCCCCTAGCCCAGGCTGAAGGGCTTGTCGGTCCCACTCCCCCCGCCAGCTCTGGCCGAATGGTTTCCTGGTCCGCTCCCCCGCCCCTATCCCAGGCCGAATGGACTCCTCCCTCCTGGTCCCCGCACCTAACTACGCCTGAAAGGCTTCCCCCCGCTCCCCCTCCCTGCCCCTATACTTAAATCCCCTCGCTATGAAAGCCAACATGCCATTTGCTTTCTTAACCGCCTGCTGTACCTGCATGCCAACCTTCAATGACTGATGTACCATGACACCCAGGTCTCGTTGCACCTTCCCTTTTCCTAATCTGTCACCATTCAGATAATAGTCTGTCTCTCTGTTTTCACCACCAAAGTGGATAACCTCACATTTATCCACATTATACTTCATCTGCCATGCATTTGCCCACTCACCTAACCTATCCAAGTCACTCTGCAGCCTCATAGCATCCTCCTCGCAGCTCACACTGCCACACAACTTAGTGTCATCCGCAAATTTGGAGATACTACATTTAATCCTCTCGTCTAAATCATTAACGTACAGTGTAAACAGCTGGAGCCCCAGCACAGAACCTTATGGTACCCCACTAGTCACTGCCTGCCATTCTGAAAAGTACCCATTTACTCCTATTCTTTGCTTCCTGTCTGCCAACCAGTTCTCAGTCCACGTCAGCACACTACCCCCAATCCCATGTGCTTTAACTTTGCACATTAATCTCTTGTGTGGGACCTTGTCGAAAGCCTTCTGAAAGTCCAAATATACCACATCAACTGGTTCTCCCTTTGCGCATAATTACTCTCACTGGCACTGAGAGTGCGTGAAGCAAAAGCAATTGGTCTCTCCTCGCCACTACTTAATACATGAGAGATTACTGCCCCAACTCCATACGGAGAGGCATCACATGCTAGCTTAATCTCCTTAGATATGTCACAGTGAACTAACATGGTGCTCTCTACCAATTTGCTTTTACATTCCTTGAATGCTGTATCGCATTCTTTTGACCACTTCCAATGGACCTGTTTTTTCAAAAGTTCATTCAGTGGATGTAATACTGTAGCCAAATTTGGTTGGAACTTCCCATAATAGTTCAAAAGACCCAAGAAAGAACGAAGTTCAGTGACATTCCTGGGAGTGGGTGCATTTCTGATTGCATCCAATTTTTCCTTGGTCGGATGTAAACCATCTTTGTCTACTCTGTACCCTAAGTACTCCACTGAGTTTTTAAATAACTCACACTTACAAGCTGACACTCATGCTCTGGGCTTCTCTAGCAGTTTGAGGACTTCATTCAAGATGTTATTATGAATTTGCCTTTTGGTGCTGAAATTAGTATGTCATCCAAATAACATACTACCCCTTCAATACCTTGCAAAATCTGGCATATGGAATATGACAGGGGCGAAAAACACTCCAAACGGTAGTCTATTAAACTGATATAAACCTAGATGAGTATTTATAGTCAAACATGACTTGGACTCCTCATCTAGTTCAAGCTGTAAGTAGGCATTCGTAAGATCCAGTTTTGAGAAGATCTGACCACCTGTCAGTGTTGTGAACAAATCTTCTATATTCTGCAATGTATTGGGGACATTACCCTCTAGAACCTGGTTTACGGTTACTTTATAATCACCACACAATCTTACCTTACCATCGGACTTAGGTACAACAACAATGGGTGCAGCCCAATTACATCAATCTATCTTACAAATAATGTTCTCAGTCCCTAGTCTTTTGAGTTCTTGCTCAACTTTCTCCTTGAGTGCATATGGTACAGAACGTGGGTTGTAGTAAACCGATCTAGCGTCCTTCTGTACCCTGACACTCGCCTTGAATCGGACTGCCCGTTTCACAGAACACCTTCGGATACTGCTTGATAACCTCATCCGTTGATGCAAATCTCGCTTCCACACAGAAAATCTTACTCCAATCCAGCTTCAGTGAGATCAACCAATTTCTTCCTAGTATGGCAGGCTTGTCTCCTTTCACTACTATTGGAGGCAAGTTCTGAAATTGATCTTTATATTTCACCGGTACGGTGATACGACCTGCCACAGGAATTTTCTCTCCCGAGTAGCCTCGCAGCTCTATCTTGGATTTCTCCAGTTGAAAATCACGCAATTTGTCGCGATACAGTGACTCCGGTATTTACACTCACGGAGGCACCCGTGTCAATTTCCATTGGTATCTTAAAACCCGCAACATCTATGTGGATTTTGATGCTTTCCGAATCGCTGTCCGTTAACCTCATACTCCTGATGCCGTGTAACTCTAACATCTCCTCGTCCTGTTGTTGTTCTTCCATGCTATGAAGTTTCTTTGGATTTCGAATCATAGCTTTGAACGCTGGACTCATAGCTTTAAAAACTGGTTTACCCTTCAGTCGGCATGCCTTCGCAAGATGCCCAGTCTTCCTGCAGAAGAAACACTCTGCCTTCACGTATGGACAACTTTGAGCAATGTGTTGTCCCAGGCACCTATAGCACGACTTCGACGCTCTGTTAGAATTTCCAGTTTCTGAGACTTTCGGCCATGGCTGTCTTTTACTTTGAACCTGCAGGTGATTTACCTCGGTTGATTGATGACCGTAATCATTATTTAATTCTCGGAAATATTGTTCGGCCATGCTCATCAACCTCGCTGTCTGACAAGCAAGCTCAAAAGTCAATTCATCCGTCGTCAATAACTTCCTTCTGATCGTATCATTTTTCACCCCACAAACAAAATGATCCCGTATTGTGTGGTTTTGAAAGTTTCCAAAATGACAGTACATCGATAGCTTTTTTAATGCTATGATGTAATCACTGATACTTTCATCAGCCTTTTGATTACAAATCACGAAACGATAGCTTTCAGCAAAATCGAATCATTTGGGGTTATAGTGCTGCTCCAGCTTCGTTAAAATCTCTTTAAGCGTTGTGTCCTTTGGCTCGTCAGGCACAAGCAGATTTACAAGGGTTTCGTATAATGCCGGACCTGCGATAAGAAGATCACTTTCTTACGTTCCAACACAGCCCGGTTCTGGGCTGCATTGCCTGGAACTTCGATTATGTTATTTGCAATGAAATACATTTCTAACCGATCCACATACGCTTTAAAATGTTCCCAGTCGTGTCTATATTCCCCCAAATTCCCCAATACACCTGTCATTTTAATCTCTAGCTGTTCACACCATGTGCTGTATATTACCTCGGATTTTGTAGCTTTTTTCCAAAGACAGAAACTTCCAAAGTCTCTCTGTAGGCTGGCTGAATCCTTCCCCAACAAAATTTAAGCTTTAACTCATCCGAAAATTCTCATCTCAATCGCCAAATGTGATATCTTTACAGAGCACAGCACACACAGCTCCTAACATGGCAGGCAGCTCTCTCGGAAGTCTCCGGAAATCTGCCTGGTTCTGTTTAATTATTAACTCTGCAGTTGCAGTACACAATATGTCCACATCCACAGTGTAGAGCTACAAACATTACAAGCTTACAGACATTACAAAAGGGTAGTATGTTATTTAGATGACATACTAATTTCAGCACTAAACAGGCAAATTCATAATAACATATTGAATGAAGTCCTCAAACGGCTAGAGAAGCACAGAGTACGAGTGTCTGCTTGCAAGTGTGAGTTATTTAAAAACTCAGTGGAGTACTTAGGGTACAGAGTAAACAAAGATGGTTTACATTCAACCAAGGGAAAGCTGGATGCAATTAGAAATGCACCCACTCCCAGGAATGTCACTGAACTTCGATCATTTTTGGGTCTTTTGAACTATTATGGGAAATTCCTACCAAATTTGGCTACAGTATTACATCCACTGAATGAACTGTTGAAAAAACAGGTCCATGGAAGTGGTCAGAAGAATGCGATCTAGCATTCAAGGAGTGTAAAAGCAAATTGGCAGAGAGCACCATGTTAGTTCACTATGACATATCTAAGGAGATCAAGCTAGCATGTGATACTCCTCCATATGGAATTGGGGCAGTGATCTCTCATGTACTACATAGTGAGGAAGAGAGACCAATTGCTTTTGCTTCACGCACTCTCAGTGCCAGTGAGCGTAATTATGCGTAAATCGAAAGGGAAGTTTTGGCATTAATTTTTGGCGTCAAGAAGTTCCACAAATACTTGTATGGTCGTAAGTTTACCATCGTTATGGACCATAAGCCCCTGACAGCAATCCTCCAGCCAAAGTCCCCAGTTCTAACATTAAATAGAAACATAGAAAATAGGTGCAGGAGTAGGTCATTCGGCCCTTCGAGCCTGCACCGCCATTCAATCTGATCATGGCTGAACATGCACTTCAGCACCTCATTCTTGCTTTCTCTCCATACCCCTTGATCCCTTTATCCATAAGAGCCACATCGAACTCCCTTTTGAATATATCCAACGAACTGGACTCCACAACTTTCTGTGGTAGAGAATTCCACAGGTTCAACACTCTCTGGGTGAAAAAGTTTTTCCTCATCTCTGTCCTAAATGGCATACCCCTTATCCTTAGACAGTGACCCCTGGTTCTGGACTTCCCCAACATCGGGAACATTCTTCCTGCATCTAACCTGTCCAGTCCCATCATAATTTTATATGTTTCTATGAGATCCCCTCTCATTCTTCTAAATTCCAGTGAACATAAGCCTAGCCGATCCAATCTTTCTTCATATGTCAGTCCTGCCATCTCAGGAATTAATCTGGTGAACCTTCCCTGCACTCCCTCAATAGCAAGCACATCCTTGCTCAGATTAGGAGACCAAAACTGCACACAATACTCAAGATGTGGTCTCACCAAGGCTCTTTACAACTGCAGTAACACCTCCCTGCTCCTATACTCAAATCCCTGAGCTATGAAGGCCAACATGCCATTTTCTTTCTTCGCTGCCTGCTGTACCTGCATGCCAACTTTCAATGACTGATGTACCATGACACCCAGGTATCGTTGCACCTCCCCTTTTCCTAATCTGTCACCATTCAGATAATAATCTGCCTTCCTGTTTTTGCCACCAAAGTGGATAACCTCACATTTATCCACATTATACTGCATGTGCCATGCATTTGCCCATTCACCTGATGTGTCCAAGTCACCCTGCAGCCTCTTAGCATCCTCCTCGCAGCTCAGAGTGCCACCTAGCTTGATGTCATCTGCAAACTTGGAGATATTACATTCAATTCCTTCGTCTAAATCATTAATGTATATTGTAAATAGTTGGGGTCCCAGCACTGAACCTTGTGGCACCCCACTAGTCACTGCCTGCCATTCTGAAAAGGACCCGTTTATTCCTACTCTTTGCTTCCTGTCTGCCAACCAGTTCTCTATCTATGTCAATACATTACCCCCAATACCATGTGCACACATAATTTTGCACACCAATCTCTTGTGTGGGACCTTGTCAAAAGCCTTTTGAAAGTCCAAATACACCACATCCAATGGTTCTCCCTTGTCCACTCTGCTAGTTACATCCTCAAAAAACTCTAGAAGATTTGTCAAGCATGATTTCCCTTTCATAAATCCATGCTGACTTGGACCGATCCTGTCACTGCTTTCCAAATGCGCTGCTATTTCATCTTTAATAATTGATTCCAACATTTTCCTCACTACCGATATCAGGCTAACTGGTCTATAATTCCCTGTTTTCTCTCTCCCTCCTTTTTTAAAAAGTGGGGTTACATTGGCTACCCTCCAATCCCTCGGTACTGATCCAGAGTCCATGGAATTTTGGAAAATGACCACCAATGCATCTACTATTTCTAGGGCCACTTCCTTAAGTACTCTGGGATGCAGACTATCAGGCCCTGGTGATTTATTGGCCTTCAGTCCCATCAGTTTCCCTAACACCATTTCCTGACTAATAAGGATTTCCCTCAGTTCCTCCTACTCGTTAGACCCTCGGTCCCCTAGTATTTTCGGGAGGTTATTCATGTCCACCAGCCTGTCCTCACCGCACAGCACTGCCCCCCATACATCAAGATCCATGGCGTGGCCCTGGACAACGTGGACCACTTGCCCGATCTCGGGAGCCTCCTATCAACAAGTGCAGACATTGACGGCGAGATCCAACACCGCTTCCAGTGTGCCAGTGCAGCCTTCAGCCGCCTGAGGAAAAGAGTGTTTGAAGACCAGTCCCTCAAAACTGTCACCAAGCTCATGGTCTACAGGGCCATAGTAATACCTGCCCTCCTGTATGGCTCAGAGACGTGGATCATGTACAGTAGACACCTTAAGTCGCTGGACAAATACCGCCAGCGATGTCTCCGCAAGATCCTGCAAATCCGCTGGGAGGACAGACACACCAACATTAGCAGTATCGTCCAGGCCAACATTCCCAGCATTGAAGCACTGAACAGACTTGATCAACTCTGCTGGGCAGGCCACACGGTTCGCATGCCCGACACGTGACTCCCAAAGCAAGCGCTCTACTCGGAACTCGTCCACAACAAACGAGCCAAAGGCGGGCAGAGGAAACGTTACAAGGGCACCCTCAAAGCCTCCCTGATAAAGTGCAATATCCCCACTGATACCTGTGAGTCCCTGGCCATAGACCACCCTAAGTGCATTCGGGAGGGCGCTGAGCTCCTCGAGTATCGTCGCCGAGAGCATGCAGCAATCAAGTGCAGGCAGCGGAAAGAGCGTGCGACAAACCAGGCTCCCTGCCCACCCTTTCCCTCAATGACTATCTGTCCCACCTGTGACAGAGACTGTGGTTCTCAAATTGGTCTGTTCAGTAACCTAAGAACTCATGCTAAGAGTGGAAGCAAGTCTTCCTCGATTCCGAGAGACTGCCTATCATGATGATGATGAGTGAAGACAGAACCAAACTATTTGTTCAATTTGTCTGCCATTTCCTTGTTCCCCATTATGAATTCACCTGATTCTGACTGCAAGGGACCTACATTAGTCTTCACTAATCTTTTTCTCTTCACATATCTATAGAAGTTTTGTAGTCAGTTTTTATGTTCCCTGCAAGTTTACTCTCATACTCTATTTTCCCCTTCCTAATTAAACTCTTAGTCCTCCTCTGCTGAATTCTAAATTTCTCCCAGCCCTCAGGTTTGTGCCTTTTTCTGGACAATTTATATACCTCTTCCTTGGATTTAACACTATCCCTAATTTCCCTTGTTAGCCACGGTTGAGCCACCTTTCCTGTTTTATTTTTACGCCAGATAGGGATGTACAATAGTTGGAATTCATCGATGTGATCTTTAAATGTCTGCCCATTGCCTATCCTACGTCAACCCTTGAAGTATCATTCACCAGTCTATCTTAGCCAAATCACGTCTCATACCATCGAAGGGTAGCTGTAGCCTGAATGCAGAGATGGGCTTTGATTTTGTCAGCATATACATATAACATTGAGTACAGATGATCAGCTGATCACTGTAATGCTGATGCTATGTCTAGATTGCCTTCCCCATCACAAGTTACACCCGATAGGGAAGAAGTGTTCTATTTTTCATACATTGATGAACTGCCAGTCACAGCTGAAGAGATTGGTAGAGCAACTAAACGTGACCCAGTTATGTCAAAGGTGTATGGTATTATTGCAAATGGCTGGCCAAACCAGGTATCAGAGAAAGATATTCATCCATACTTCATGTGTAGGAATGAATTATCAGTTGATAAAGATTGTACCTTGTGGGGTGCATGGAGTGGTTATACCAAATAAATTCAGGTCCAAATTATTAGGAGACCTCCATGACCAGCACCTGGGAATGTGCTTGACCAAGAGTTTTGCATGCAGTTACTTATGGTGGCCAGATGTAGTTAAAGATATAGAGTACAGCTGCAGTGTTTCAAATCCGGAACCCTCGGGACCGAAGCCATTCTAGATTTTGCGTTTTGTCGAATTTTGGAACGTCTTTCTGTCGCCACGAATCCGGAAACACCCGAGCCCAGGTTTGGGTATTTCCGGATTTCCGAATGTCAGAAAGGGGGAGTGGTGGGGTGCTCGCCGAAGAGCAGTTCAGGTCGCTGGGCGATGAGGTGTTCGGGCGGGCCCCGTCGCCGAAGAGCAGTTCAGGTCGCCGGGCGATGAGGTGTTCGGGCGGGCCCCGTCGCCGAAGAGCTGGTCAGGTCGCCGGGCGATGAGGTGTTCAGGCGGGCCCCGTCACCGAAGAGCTGGTCAGGTCGCCGGGCGATGAGGTGTTCAGGCGGGCCCCGTCACCGAAGAGCTGGTCAGGTCGCCGGGCGATGAGGTGTTCAGGCGGGCCCCGTCACCGAAGAGCTGGTCAGGTCGCCGGGCGATGAGGTGTTCAGGCGGGCCCCGTCACCGAAGAGCTGGTCAGGTCGCCGGGCGATGAGGTGTTCAGGCGGGCCCCGTCACCGAAGAGCTGGTCAGGTCGCCGGGCGATGAGGTGTTCAGGCGGGCCCCGTCACCGAAGAGCTGGTCAGGTCGCCGGGCGATGAGGTGTTCAGGCGGGCCCCGTCACCGAAGAGCTGGTCAGGTCGCCGGGCGATGAGGTGTTCAGGTGGGCCCCGTCGCCGAAGAGAAGTTCAGGTCGCCGGGCGATGAGGTGTTCAGGCGGGCCCCGTCGCCGAAGAGCTGGTCAGTCGGCCCCATCGCGGAGGAGGTGTTCAGGCGGGCCGACAAGGCCTCGAGGTAAGGGAAGTGGCGGCGGAGGCGAGGCCCGAGGTCCGGCAGCGGCGGGTTCGGCGGGTCCGGATTCGGGAACATTTTATCGATTCCGGACAACTCTGCCACCAATCGGTTTGGAGTCCGGATTCCGGGACATTCCGAATTCCGGAACTCCGGATTGTGGACGCTCAACCTGTACATCGTGAGTCAGTGTACAACATATCAATCGGTAAGCAAGCAACCACTATCAGTACCATTACAGCCATGGAAATAGCCTCCCAGGATGTGGCAAAGGTTACATATTGATTTTGCTGAGCCAGAAGGACAACAATTGTTCATTGCGATTGATAGCCATACAAAGTGGGTAGAGGTGTTACCAATGTGGAAAATAACAAGTAAAACATTGGACATTTTGCGGAGATTATTTTCTTCATATGGCTTCCCAGAAGACATTGTTTCTGATAATGGACCACAATTTTGTTCAGAAGAATTTGCACAGTTAACGAGCAGAAATGGTGTGGAACATTCCAATGTTCCACCGTACCACCCTGTTCCAAAGTGCAGCAGAGCGCACAGTACAAATTGTAAAACATGACCTTATCAAACAAATGTTGGATCCAAATCCAAAGAAACGACAGTTGTCATTGGACCACAAATTAGCTATTTTTCTAATTATGTATCATCATACTCCTCAAACAGCTACTGGTAGAACACCAGCAGAGTTGTTTCTCAAACGACAGCCACGAACCGAATTCTCGTTGTTAAAACCTTGGCACAGTTCGTAGAAGAGAAACAATTAAGACAGAAAGAGAATCATGATAAAGGTACAGTAAAAGAGAGAAGTGTGAAATTAAATCAGAAGGTGAGAATGAAGAACCATCACCATAAATGGATAAAGTGGTTCCTAGGAAGAGTGGTGAAGATATGTGATCCTCGCAAATATGTGGTCAAGATGTTTCATCGTGGACAGGTTAGGTTTGTTCACATTGATCATATTTTACCAACAGATGTGGAAGGATTTGAAGGTTGGAATGATTCAATTATTTCTGAGTCAGGTAGTCTCGTCACAAGTAGAGTACCAGTAGAAAATCCTACATCAGATGTACAGAAACAAATTCAAGGGAAAGTCAGAATTTAAGTCTGAGTTTGAATCAGGCAATCAAACAATCTGAAGTTGTAGAGAGTTCAAATGTAGATCAAGGGCATCCTTTGTAGAGAAATTCTCCTCAGGAACAGCCTAGAATAAGTCTAAGTTCGACACCAAGTTTGGAAGGTTCTGTTCAAGAGCGAACAGAAACCAATGGTGAAGTATGATTTATATATATGGCAAAATAAGTCCATATCTTTTGTTGTGTATAACCATGCAAGTTATATGATGATTGTTTGTTATAATTACTTCTTCATTAAGGAGGGAGAAGTGTAATATATATATAGCGCCACTCAGTGGACTACTGTGGTAATGCAGCCATTGCTGTTTACAGCAATAAAGAGGGAACAGGTCACCTGACAAGTTCCTGAAGTTATCAGCCATCTTAAAGCTTGTTTGTTTGTGAGGCCATACAGAAGATATCACAGTCGGGAGGTCCAATTTCTGGACGCCATCTCTCTTGCCCAATCTTCCCCGGACTGCCGAGTGTCCAGGGTGCTAGCCAGGTGTCTAATGCCTGTTCTAGGAGCCCGCAGCCGAAGACAGTGTAAACTGGGCCGAACATGTGCCGCATTCATTCCGTTCAGTATTTCCCGGCGCCACAGTGCAGTAACCTCTGATCTTTACAGGGGCCACTTTGAGGCGGGGTCATATTTCCCTGCGGGTACATTAATGTGGATTCAGTAGGAGGGGGAGCACCCACTGCGTGTCTCCAGAGTGAAACTGGCGGCTCCAGCTCCCCCTTTGCTCACCCTCCCGCTAGGCCAGCTGCATCAGGAGGGCCTGAGCAGTCCCGGTGGCTCGGCAGATTGATGCAGACGAGGCCCAATTATCAGGGACCTGGGTGTACCTGTGTGTGATGCTGCACCAATTGATCTCTCTGTTGAAACATAGAAACATAGAAAATAGGTGCAGGAGTAGGCCATTCGGCCCTTCTAGCCTGCACCGCCATTCAATGAGTTCATGGCTGAACATACAACTTCAGTACCCCATTCCTGCTTTCTCGCCATACCCCTTGATCCCCCGAGTAGTAAGGACTTCATCTAACTCCTTTTTGAATATATTTAGTGAATTGGCCTCAACAACTTTCTGTGGTAGAGAATTCCACAGGTTCACCACTCTCTGGGTGAAGAAGTTTCTCCTCATCTCGGTCCTAAATGGCTTCCCCCTTATCCTTAGACTGTGACCCCTGGTTCTGGACTTCCCCAACATTGGGAACATTCTTCCTGCATCTAACCTGTCTAAACCCGTCAGAATTTTAAACGTTTCTATGAGGTCCCCTCTCATTCTTCTGAACTTCAGTGAATACAAGCCCAGTTGATCCAGTCTTTCTTGATAGGTCAGTCCCGCCATCCCGGGAATCAGACTGGTGAACCTTCGCTGCACTCCCTCAATAGCAAGAATGTCCTTCCTCAAGTTAGGAGACCAAAACTGTACACAATACTCCAGGTGTGGCCTCACCAAGGCCCTGTACAACTGTCGCCAGCCTCCCTCTTCTCCTGTTGTACGTGTCAGTCATGGCTCAGTGGGTAGCACTCTCGTCACCGAGTCAGAACATCTGGGGTTCACGTCCCATTTCAGAGGCTTGAGTCCAGGCTGACAGATCTTCTCTCCAGTGATTAAAAGATATAATGTTTGCAGGTGTCACTGCCTCTCCTTTTGATGCATATTGTGTTTTGTGTCCAGAAACCTCCTCCTTGCCTGTGTGAGGAAGGGAGGGTTCCTTCAGCCCGACGTGTGGAATCCATCCTGCCTGTTGCTGCTTGCACCACAATCTGGTGTCAGCCGTGGCTCAGTGGGTAATGAGGAGAGAACCGTTAACAATGTGACATACTCACGGCCAACTCCGAGATTACCAAGGATGCTTTGCCGCAGAAGATACTCACATTACAATCGTGCGAGCTCACACCTCCCTTCTTCATCTCCCAACCTCGCAGCACAATTTCACCATCTTTATATCTTTCTAATGACATTGGCCCTGAAATTCCGCTGTCCTAGGTCCGTACGAAGTTTCTAAGGATCCGGAAAGGCGTCGGAAAAGCCGGTTTTCAGCATGCAATGCGCATGCGCTCAAAACCGGCTTCTCCGATCTGTCAAGTTTCTGGCTTGACAGATCTCGCGCATATCGGGAGCGAGGACACTTGCAGGGCAAGATTTGCGATATTTATGAATATCTTGCCCTGCAAATGTCCTTTAAAATCTTGCGCCTGAAAAAGCAGGCATCGAGCCTACATTTACACGCGCAAGTGTTTAAAAATACACGGAAACATTTTAAAATAAAGTTATGGAAACAAATTTTATTTTTAAAAACCCTCACCACTACAGTAAGTTTATTTTAAGGCTTAATTTAAAAACTTTTTAAAAAGTCAAGAACATTTTTTTTTATTAGAACTTTAATTTAAATGAATGTTAAATATGTAGTTTATTTTCTATTTTTTATTGTGTTTTGGCTATTTGTGGGGGTTTCTCATTCATAGTAATAGGAGTTCCGGACTTATGGAACTCCTATTACTATGAATGCGAATCTATACTTCACCTGATTGGCTGCTGTCTCCAGCTCCCGGCCTGCGCACGTCCCCACGTGCACGCGTTGCGACGCGCACTCACGGGAGGCCTCAGACTTGGAAGTTCCAAAGGGAGCAACAGCAACAGGTAATTGCGCATCTTTTTTCCCTATTTCACTCGTTTGCTCGCGGGAAGACCTCAGTCGGAATTTCAGGTCCAAGTTATCTCAAATCATCTTGATGAACCTTCCACCAGTGTTCCCCACCAGACTTACTGCCTTTAAACATTTATCTCTAAGATATCCCTGGGTGGGACTGCACTCACCTGGTTCCATTCTTATCCATCTAACCATAGCCAGAGAATCACCTGCAACAACTTCACTTCCCGGCCCCCGCATCGTTACCTCTGATGTCCCCCCAAGGATCTATCCTTGGCCCCCTCCTATTCCTCATCTACATGCTGCCCCTTGGCAACATCATCCGCCAAGGCGACCCTGGGGCCTGATAGTCTGCATCCCAGAGTACTTAAGAAACTAGCCCTAGAAATAGTGGATGCATTGGTGATCATTTTCCAACAGTCTATCGACTCTGGATCAGTTCCTATGGACTGGAGGGTAGCTAATGTAACAGCACTTCTAAAAAAGGAGGGAGAGAGAAAATGGGTAATCACAGACCGGTTAGCCTGACATCAGTAGTGGGGTAAATGTTGGAATCAATTATTAAAGATGAAATAGCAGCGCATTTGGAAAGCAGTGACAGGATCGGTCCAAGTCAGCATGGATTTATGAAAGGGAAATCATGCTTGACAAATCTTCTGTAACTAGTAGAGTGGATAAGGGAGAACCAGTGGATGTGGTGTATTTGGACTTTCAAAAGGCTTTTGACAAGGTCCCACACAAGAGATTGGTGTGCAAAATCAAAGCACATGGTATTGGGGGTAATGTACTGACGTGGATAGAGAACTGGTTGGCAGACAGGAAGCAGAGAGTCGGGATAAACGGGTCCTTTTCAGAATGGCAAGCAGTGACCAGCTCTTTACAATATACATTAATCATTTAGATGAAGGAATAGAGTGTAATATCTCCACGTTTGCAGATGACACTAAGCTGGGTGTTGGTGTGAGCTGTGAGGAGGACGCTAAGAGGCTGCAGGGTGACTTGGACAGGTTAGGTGAGTGCGCAAATACATGGCAGATGCAGCATAATGTGGATAAATGTGAGGTTATCCACTTTGGTGGCAAAAACACGAAGGCAGAATATTATCTGAATGGTGACAGATTAGGAAAAGGGGAGGTGCAACGAGACCTGGGTGTCATTGAAAGTGGGCATGCAGGTACAGCAGGCGGTGAAGAAGGCAAATGGTATGTTGGCCTTCATAGCTAGGGGATTTGAGTATAGGAGCAGGGAGGTCTTACTGCAGTTGTACAGGGCCTTGGTGAGGCCTCACCTGGAATATTGTGTTCAGTTTTGGTATCCTAATCTGAGGAAGGACATTTTTGCTATTGAGGGAGTGCAGCGAAGGTTCACCAGATTGATTCCCGGGATGGCAGGACTGACATATGAGGAGAGACTGGATTGACTGGGCCTGTATTCACTGAAGTTAAGAAGGATGAGAGGTGATCTCATAGAAACATATAAAATTCTGACGGGATTGGACAGGTTAGATGCGGGAAGAATGTTGTCGATATTTGGGAAGTCCAGAACCAGGGGACACAGTCTTAGGATAAGGGGTAAGCCATTTAGGACCGAAATGGGGAGAAACTTCTTCACTCAGAGAGTTGTGAACCTGTGGAATTCCCTGCCGCAGAAAGTTGTTGAGGCCAGTTCGTTGGATATATTCAAGCCGGAGTTAGATATGGTCCTTACGGCTAAAGGGATCAAGGGGTATGGAGAGAAAGCAGGAAAGGGGTACTGAGGGAATGATCAGCCATGATCTTATTGTATGGTGGTGCAGGCTCGAGGGGCCGAATGGCCGACTCCTGCACCTATTTTCTAGCTTTCTATGTTTCTATGTTTCAACCGTGTCAAAGGCTGCAGGCAGGTCAAGAAGGACGAGGGGGGGGGTAGTTTAACTTTGTTACAGTCACAAAGAATGTCATTTGTGACTTTGATGAGAACCATTGAGGGAGGTTGCAGATGAGGCAGTAGTTTGCAAGGACGGAGGGATCGAGGTTTGGTTTTTTGGGGAGAGCGGTGATTACGGCAGATTTGAGGGAGAGGGGACCAGTACCTGAGGACAGAGAACCGTTCACAATGTCTGCTAACATGGGAGCCAGAAAGGGAAGTTGGGTGGTGAGCAGTTTGGTGGGAATAGGGTCGAGGGAACAGGAAGTGGGTCTCATGGACAGGATGAGCTCGGAGAGTTCATGCGGGGAGATCGGAGAGAAACTGGAGAGAGATGTGAGGTCAGGGCTAGGGCAGGGGGAGCCTCAGAGGAAGTTTGGCCGGGTGGGCTAGGGGAAGGAAGGGAAGAGACAGAGGCGACCGAACGAATGATCTCAGTCTTAGAGACAAAGACGTGCATGAGCTCCTCACACTTATTGTCGGAGGTGAGGGTGGTGGAGACTGGGGGTTATAAAGGTGGTTATTGTCAGATTAGACCAAAGTTACACGACAGAAACAAACCGGTGTTTATGCTCCACACGAGCCTCCTCACACCTTGATCAGTGTAACAGACAACATTTGCGTCAAATGCTGAACAGCGGCTGTGAATTTGTGACATCAACAACAACAACTTTTAGTTATATAGCGCCTGTAACATAGTAAAATGTCCCAAGGTACTTCACAGCAGTGTTATAAGTCCAAACAGATAAAAGTGCCACATAAAAGGTTACTGCACAAGGTCAAAGTTCATGGGTTGGGGGTAATATATTAGCATGGATAGAGGATTGGCTAACTAACAGAAAACAGAGAGTCGGGATAAATGGTTCATTCTCGATTTTGGCAATCAGTGACTAGTGGGGTGCCGCAGGGATCAGTGCTGGGACCCCAACTATTTACAATCTATATTAACGACTTGGAAGAAGGGACCGAGTGTAATGTAGCCAAGTTTGCTGATAATACAAAGATGGGAGGAAAAGCAACGTGTGAGGAGGACACAAAAAATCTGCAAAAGGACATAGACAGACTAAGTGAGTGGGCAAACATTTGGCAGATGGAGTACAATGTTGGAAAGTGTGAGGTCATGCACTTTGGCAGAAAAAAATCAAAGAGCAAGTTATTATTTAAATGGAGAAAGATTGCAAAGTGCTGCAGTACAGAGGGACCTGGGGGTACTTGAGCATGAAACACAAAAGGATAGTATGCAAGGTACAGCAAGTGATCAGGAAGGCCAATGGTATCTTGGCCTTTATTGCAAAGGGAATGGAGTATAAAAGCAGGGAAGTCTTGCTACAGCTATACAGGGTATTGGTGAGGCCACACCTGGAATACTGCGTGCAGTTTTGGTTTCCATCTTTACGAAAGGATATACTTGCTTTGGAGGCAGTTCAGAGAAGGTTCACTGGGTTGATTCCGGGGATGAGTGGGTTGACTTATGAGGAAAGGTTGAGGAGGTTGGGCCTCTACTCATTGGAATTCAAAAGAATGAGAGGTGATCTTATCGAAACATATAAGATTATGAGAAGGCTTGACAAGGTGGATGCAGAGAGGATGTTTCCACTGATCGGGGAGACTAGAACTAGAGAGCATGATCTTAGAATAAGGGGCCGCCCATTTAAAACAGAGATGAGGAGGAATTTCTTCTCTCAGAGGGTTGTAAATCTGTGGAATTCGCTGCCTCAGGGAGCTGTGGAAGCCGGGTCATTGAATAAATTTAAGACAGAAAAAGACAGTTTCTTGAATGATAAGGGGATAAGGGGTTATGGGGAGCGGGCAGGGAAGTGGAACTGAGTCCATGATCAGATCAGCCATGTTCTTATTAAATGGCGGAGCAGGGTTGAAGGACCGTATGGCCGACTCCTGCTCCTATTTCTTATGTTCTTATTAGGGCAGGTGATCAAAAGCTTGGTCAAGCAGGTAGGTTTTAAGGAGCGTCTTAAAGGTTGAAATAGAGATAGCGAGGCGGAGAGGTTTAGGCAGGGAGTTCCAGAGCTTGGTGCCCAGGCAACAGAAGGCACAGCCACCAATGGTGGGGCGATTATAATTAGGGATACTCAGGAGGGCAGAATTTGAGGAACGCAGACATCTCGTGGGGGTTTGGGGGGTAGGGTGGGGTGTTGTGGGGTTGGAGGAGATTACAGAGAAAGGGAGGGGCGAGGCCATGGAGGGATTTGAAAACAAGGATGAGAATTTTGAAATTGAGGTGTTACTTAACCGGGAGCCAATGTAGGTCAGCGAGCACAGGGGAGATGGGTGAGTGGGACTTGGTGCGAGTTAGGACATGGGCTGCCGAGTTTTGAATCACCTCTAGTTTACATAGGGTAGAATGTGGAAGGCCAGCCAGGAATGCATTGGAATAGTCAAGTCTCGAGGTAACAAAGGCATGGATGAGGGTTTCAGCAGCAGATGCGTTGAGGCAGGGGCGGAGGCGGGCATTACGGAGGTGGAAATAGGTGGTTTTAGTTATGCTGCGGATATGTGGTCACGAGCTCATTTCAGGGTCAACTATGACGCCTAGGTTACGAACAGTTTGGTTCAGCCACAATTTAGAGACCATGGGCTCGACTTTCCACTTTTGTGCAGCTCGCCCCAAAATGGGCGTTAGTTCCAGCGTGGGCAGTAAAAATGTGTTTTGAGATCGCCGGATTATCGCCCATTTTCAAAGCCCTAACTTTCCATTTTTGAAAATAGGCGTTACCGCGAGCGATCTGGAATGGGCGTTCGTGTTAAATCTCTCTGATCTTTCCGCCATAAAGTGTCGCCGACCATAGCAACGGCATAATATCGCTCGTTTCCTGCATTTCAGGAGGTCAGGGGTCATCATTACATGCGCAGAAGAGGAGACAGAGAGAGAGGGAGCAGAGAGGGGCTGAAAGTGTGTGTGGGTTTGGTGTGTGCTTATTTAGCTGTTGTGGGAGGTAGGAGGGAGATTCACCAGCAGCAAAAAGCCTACTGAGCACAAAGAAGGTAGTTAGCACCGAGATTTTGTGGAAAAAATAATATTTAACCTGGAAGGAATGGCGGAGGTATCACAGCACGCTGTGGAGACTGATGTTGGCGAGAGCAGTGAGCTCGGAGAGGAACAATTTGGAGGACGCAAAAGAGCAAGGAGGTTCTTGGACGAGGCAAATGCCTCCCTCCTGCAGGAGGTCGAGTCATGCTGGGGTCAATTGACCCAGGGAGGATGTGGGAAGCCCACCCCAAAGGCCCAACCAGAGGATATGGACCGAGACAGCAGAGGTGGTCTCGTCGGTGACCAACGAGGTGCGTGAGGGCAACCAGTGCCGCAAGCGATGGAACAACCTTGTGGGATCCGCAAGAGTAAGTATTACATTTATTTACATGTACTTACAATTCCAATTATATAAATATATAAGTATAATGAGTGATTAAAATCAGTTGTGATGTCTTGCACTTATACCGGGAAGGTTCTACTCAAAGCCTGCGGTCACGGTGTACGTCTTTAGGTAAAGAATGAAAATGTTAATAATAATCATGAGTACATCTCTTGGGTATGTTTTGTATCAGTCTCTGTGATGGTACTGAGCATTGATATCATGTAATGATCTCATGCCATATCATCCTGTTGTTACCTTTTACAGAAGAAGCTTTCGAGGAATAGGCGAGCAGAGGCGAACATAGAAACATAGAAAATAGGTGCAGGAGTAGGCCATTCGTCCCTTCGAGCCTGCACCACCATTCAATAAGATCATGGCTGATCATTCACCTCAGTACCCCTTTCCTGCTTTCTCTCCATACCTCTTGATCCCTTTAGCCGTAATGGTCATATCTAACTCCCTCTTGAATATAACCAACGAACTGGCATCAACAACTCTCTGCGGTAGGGAATTCCACAGGTTAACAACTCTCTGAGTGAAGAAGTTTCTCCTCAACTTGGTCCTAAGTGGCTTACCCCTTATCCTTAGACTGTGTCCCCTGGTTCTGGACTTCCCCATCATCAGGAACATTCTTCCTGCATCTAACCTGTCCAATCCCGTCAGAATTTTATATGCTTCTATGAGATCCCCTCTCATCCTTCTAAACTCCAGTGAATACAGGCCCAGTTGCTCCAGTCTCTCCTCATATGTCAGTCCTGCCATCCCACGAATCAGTCTGGTGAACCTTCGCTGCATTCCCTCAATAGCAAGAACGTTCTTCCTCAGATTAGGAGACCAAAACTGAACACAATATTCCAGGTGAGGCCTCACCAAGGCCCTGTACAACTGCAGTAAGACCTCTCTGCTCTTGTACTCAAATCCCCTTGGTATGAAGGCCAACATACCATTTGCCTTCACCGCCTGCTGTACCTGCATGCCAACTTTCAATGACTGATGTACCATGACACCGAGGTGTCGTTGCACCTCCCCTTTTCCTAATCTGTCACCATTCAGATAATATTCTGCCTTCGTGTTTTTGGCCCAAAATGGATAACCTCACATTTATCTACATTATACTGCATCTGCCATGCATTTGCCCACTCACCTGTCCAAGTCACCCTGCAGCCTCTTAGCATCCTCCTCACAGCTCACACAGCCACCCAGAGATAACTTGGAGATATTACATTCAATTCCTTCATCTAAATCATTAATGTATATTGTAAAGAGCTGTGGTCCCAGCACTGAGCCCTGCGGCACCCCACTAGTCACTGCCTGCCATTCTGAAAAGGACCCGTTTATCCCGACTCTCTGCTTCCTGTCTGCCAACCAGCTCTCTATCCATGTCAGTACATTACCCCCAATACCATGTGCTTTAATTTTGCACACCAATCACTTGTGTGAGACCTTGTCAAAAGCCTATTGAAAGTCCAAATACACCACATCCACTGGTTCTCCCTTGTCCACTCTACTAGTTACATCCTAAAAAGCTCTAGAAGATTTGTCAAGCATGATTTCCCTTTCATAAATCCATGCTGACTTGGACCGATACTGTCACTGCTTTCCAAATACGCTGCTATTTCATCTTTAATAATTGATTCCAACATTTTCCCCACTACAGATGTCAGGCTAACCGGTCTATAATTACCCGTTTTCTCTCTCCCTCCTTTTTTAAAAGTGGTGTTACATTAGCTACCCTCCAGTCTATAGGAACCGATCCAGAGTCGATAGACTGTTGGAAAATGATCACCAATACATCCACTATTTCTAGGGCCACTTCCTTAAGTACTCTGGGATGCAGACTATCAGGCCCGGGGTTTTATCAGCCTTCAATCCCATCAATTTCCCGAACACACTGGTGGGAGGTCAGCGACATTGAGGAGTGGGTGCTGGCACTAGTAAGGAGCCACCCCTGGTCGGCCACGCAAGCAGCAGCAGACCCTGGAGTGATGCCACGTGAGCAAAGTATACACCATTGCGTGATGTAACGTCAATAGATGCCACACCCACTCATATCCAACCAATATTATATGATAGATGAATCATAAAATTCTCCTCTAAATAATGATGTCCTCATGGGAATCATTGCAATGCAGAATTTGGTGATGGTCATGAAATGTGATGTTTGTGATGATCTTGATTTTGTCGTGCATATGCTGTGTGTAGCACTAGACTCACCTTGTGACCCTAGCACCCCCTTCTCCTCTGATAACCTCATTTATGTTTTGCAGCTCAGCCATCAGCGGGGCCCCAGACAAGACCACAGAGGCCAGAAGGTGGGGGCATGGGGCCCGACTCTCCAGATGATCCTCCATCTGGTGCTGAGCAGCACCGATTCGCGCCCGTGCATCTGCTGGGTCTGTTCTCCACGGATGACAGTGCCGACTTCGAGGAGCCTGCATCCCCAACCTCCATAATCCATTCGACACCGATGACATCCATTCCCACCTCCACCGTGGAGGTACCGGACCCAAGCACGTTGCCACAGGGCACCCCAGGTGTCTCCAGGATGGCGCCGACCAAACGGAGGTTGGTTTGACACAGCAGGTCTGCTCCACGAGTGGCAGATCTGAGCAGGGACAAGGCCCACTTGTCCAGGAGGAGTGTTGACATAGGTCAGCAGATCCAACAGACAACGGGGGGTATATCCCACCAGCTGGCCAGCATGTCCGCCACCATGAGAGTACGTGCCGTGGATGACGGAGGCCCTGGAGCTGATAGCCAGGAACACTGGTGGCAAAGGCCTCCGCAATGGGCCCGCTGCACGGCACTGCACCCCAAGGTGCCGCACTCCCATTGCCAGTGACACATGAGAGCCAGGAGGAAGATCTTGCTTCTGACCTGGAGAACATTCCCGCCTCGGGACCATCCTCTCCTATAGTCATCCAACCAGCGGTTCTGCCGTCATCCCCTCCAACAAAGCAGCGCCTGAGGAGCTCCTCGGCCAAGTGGCTTGGAGTCACGAGGGGAAGGGGAAGGGGAAGGGGTAGAGGTGGGGAGGGGAAGCAGGGGGTCGGGGGGGGGGGGGGCTGCAAAAGGAAGTGAGATGCATGGCCACAGGTTTTGTCTTGGGCATATTTTTATGTTGTTTCTGCTATTTTGGTATGTGGGTCGGGGAAAGGGCTGAGGGGGCTATCTTGCTGGTTTGCATTTGTGTTCTGTATTGCTGGAAATGGTGACCATTTGAATGATGTCAATGTGATAAATTTGTTGTGGGGTGGGGCAGGGGTGGGGTGGGCTGTTTTTTACAGTTATAATTATGATTTCACACAAATGGTCGGTTTAAATGTTTTTTATTTCACATAACCTTGTTGCGCATTGTCTCAGATAGCTGCACCGTTACACCAAAGGGTATAATTACACTTAACGTGAATCAACTTAAACTTTAACCGTCACCAAGGTGATGCACACCATTGATGTATGAGCTGCGCACCCAATAGTGTTGCAGCTTTGTAAATACCACCAACGTTCTTTCAAGCAAAGCGCTCATTTATGAGGTGCTGACACAAGAGTCTTGCAGCTATGTAGCCACCACGGGCCCTTTCCTGCAGTCTAGAGGAGGTCGGGGGCATGGTTTCAGCATCAGCCTGATTGTCTGGGCCGATGTCAGCGTCCACTTCCTGGTCCTCCTCTTCCTCTCTCTGGTGAGGAGGACTGTCAGACTCCTGATAGCCAAGTTGTGTAGCATGGAGCATACCACCATGAATTGAGCTACCTGCTCAGGGTGGTATTGGAGCTCTCCTCCTGAGTGGTCCAGGCATCTAAAGCGCTGCTTCAGCACTCCAATAGTTTTCTCGATGATAGTGCGAGTGGCTTTGTAGCTCTCATTGTATCGCCTCTCGGCTTCGGTGTGGGTGTCATGTAGGGGGGGTCATCAGCCAGGTGGCGAGGCCATATCCTTTGTCGTCAATCATCCAGCATTAACCTAGTGGCTGATTGTTAAACAAGTCAGATACAGTGCTCTCAGGTAGGATGTGAGCATCATGGATGCTGCCCGGAAATTTGGCATTCACTGCCAAATTTCCGGGCAGCATTTGCACATTCAGGGAGTGGAATCCCTTGCGGTTCCTGAAAACCTCTGCATCCTGAAAAGGTGCCCGCATCACGATGTGCATACAGTCTATTGCTCCTGCACCTTGGTGAAGTTTGCAATTCTGGAGAACCTTACAGCCCTCTCAGTCTGAGCCTCCCTGGTCATAGGGAAGCTGATAAAGTCCATCCTGCGTGCATACAGGGCTTCAGCGACCTGTCTAATATATACCACAAATGTCGCCAGCTGAGGCCTGAAAGGAACCTGAGGCGTAGAACGACAGTGCCACAGCGACATTGACCTTGATGGACAGTGCAGTCCTGATGGTGCTGGCAGGCTGCAGGTCTCCCCTCATGAGCTGGCATATCTCACTGATAACTTCTTTGTGGAAGCGCAGTCTCCTAAGGCACGTGTAATCGGACAAGTTTAGGTAAGACCGCTTCTCCCTGTAAGTGCGTGGGGTGTAAGTTCTCATCCTCCTCAGCAGTCTGGCACGTCTTAGACTGGATACATAATGCTGTCTAATATATCTTCTCCATCTCTAGTCTGCAGCATGTGTGTAGTCATCAAGACAGGCTGCGAAATGACAGGCCCCATTCCAATAACTATCAGTATTACATTGATTGTTCACAAGCAATAAATGTCCCCACTAAGACACCTAAAATAAATTCCAATTGTTCACAGTATGATGTTTGTTCAGATGTTCACCTTAAAAGTACTCCAGAGTACATCCAAACTCCCCCGAAGTTGAAGCAGCCTTTTAAATGATGGGACCTGCGATTTAGAAAACGGCGTCCATACCGCTGTGATTAGTTCAGGTGAGAGCAACTTTTTCACAGCGTTTTTTTTCGCCGAGCGATATTGTTGGCGAGATGTGTGCGAGGTGCCGAAAGTAAAGCTGGCCGTTAGTTTCGGCAAATGTGATCTTTACGACACAAAAAAGTGGCCGGGCAGTATTATTAAATCTCGGCGTTAATTACGTGCCGAAAGTAACGCTGGCCGATATTAAGGGCGTTGGTTTCGCACATTCTGATCATTCCGCCCAAAAAAGATGGGCAGGCGGTATTATTTTTTATCGGCATTAAGTTCATGCCGAAAGTAACGCTTGGCGATAAGTGACCGAGAAATGGTCGTTAGTTTCCATTTTGTGGTTAAATGGGCGATGTCTGGGCGTTATACCTCATTTAGGCGTTAAAATGGATGCCTGCAAAAATAATGGAATGTCTGGCGCCACGCAGGGGCTGAGAGAAGTGGTGAAGAGGTAGAGCTGGGTGTTAGTGCCAAGGGGCAGCATGTAGATGAGAAATAGGAGGGGGCTGCGGATAGATCCTTGGGGGACACCAGAGGGAACGATGCGGGGGCGGGAAGTGAAGCCATTGCAGGTGATTCTCTGGCTATGATTAGATGGATAAGAATGGAACCAGGCGAGTGCAGTCCCACCCAGCTGGACAATGGTGGAGGAGGATGGAGTGGTCAAACGTGTCAAAGGCTGCAGACAGGTCTAGAGGACGAGGAGGGGTAGCTTGCCTTTGTCACAGTCACAAAGGATGTCATTTGTGACTTTGATGAGAGCCGTTTCGGTACTATGGCAGGGGCGGGAACCGGATTGGAGAGATTGAAACATGGAATTGCGGGAAAGATGGGCACGGATTTGGGAGGCGACAACACGTTCAAGGACTTTGGCGAGGAAAGGGAGGTTGGAGATGGGGCGGTAGTTTGCAAGGACGGAGGGATCGAGGGTTGGTTTTTTGAGGAGAGGGGTGATGACGGCAGATTTGAGGGAGAGGGGGGAACAGTACCTGAGGAGAGAGAACCGTTAACAATGTCGGCTAACATGGGAGCCAGAAAGGGCAGTTGGGTGGTGAGCAGTTTGGTGGGAATAGGGTCAAGGGAGCAGGAAGTGGGTCTCATGGACAGGATGAGCTCGGAGAGGTCATGCGGGGCGATCGGAGAGAAACTGGAGAAAGATGTGAGGTCAGGGCGAGGGCAGGGGGAGCCACAGAGGAAGTTTGGCCGGGTGGGCTAGGGAAAGGAAGGGAAGAGGCAGAGGCAGCTGATCAGATGGTCTCAGTCTTAGAGACAAAGCTCCATGAGCTCCTCACACTTATTGTCGGAGGTGAGGGTGGTGGGCCCAGGGGAGAGTAGTTTAAGAAGACGGTAAGCAGTAGAGAATAGTAGCCGGGGATTATCTTTGCATTCGAGAATGATCCTGGAATAGTGACGATGGGCCAGAACCTCCACTTTTTTTGCATGCTTAACACCCACTTAACGCCCATTTTCCCGCTGAAATGACGTATAACGCTCAGATAGTGCCCATTTTGGCACAAAATGGAAACTGGCGGGCATTTTCGGAAACTTATCGCCGAGCGTTACTTTCCCCATGTGGTTAACGTCGGGAAAATGTATTAACGCCCGCCCACTTTTTGGGGGAAGAATTAGCAGAATGGGTGAATTCAGCGGCCATAATATCGGCCAACGTTACTTTCCACACGGAATTAATGCCAAGATTCAATATTAACGGCAGCAACTATTTTTTTGTCATAAAGAGCATATTTACCGAAACTAGTGGCCATGAGATCGCCCAGCGTCAATTTCACCGCCTCGCACATATATCGCCCACAATACCGCTCGCCCAAAAAACCGCCTGGAATTGAAGAGGTGTGCTCGTCGGGACATTCATTGTTTGGGACCAATCGGTAGAAAACAGAGAGCTACTGCAATGGGGTCTGTCCTTTCTCACCCTATCTTGCTGACCAAATACATGCAGCAGACTCAACATCGCCGAAGGTACACTCCACTGCATTATATGCCCAATGTACGAAGTGACAGACAGATGAGGAGGACCGGACGTTACACCCCCTGCAAGTACAAGGAGAAGCATCTTACCTCGAACTTGCCCGGCACCACCTGCCTTCGGAGACTGCGCTTCCACAAAGAGGTTATCGCTGAGGTATGCCAGCTCATAAGGACAGATCTGCAGCCTGCCAGCACCATCAGAACTGCACTGTCTGTCGAGGTCAAAGTCACCGTCGCACAGTCGTTCTATGCCTCTGGCTCTTTTCAGGCCACAGCTGGTGACATTTGCAGCATTTCTCAGCATGCCACACATCGCTGCATTAGACAGGTCACTGAAGCCCTGTACACATGCAGGAGGGACTTGATCAGCTTCCCTCTGACCAGGGAGGCACTGAGTGAGAGGGCTTGAGGTTTCTCCATAATTGCAACCTTCCCCAAGGTGCAGGGAGCAATAGATTGTACGCACATCGCGATGCGGGCACCTTTTCAGGATGCTGAGGTTTTCAGGAACCATTGGAGTGCTGAAGCAGCGCTTTAGATGCCTGGACCACTCAGGAGGCGAGCTCCAATACCACCCATAGCAGGTAGCTCAATTCGTGGTGGTGTGCTCCATGCTGCACAACTTGGCTTTCAGGAGGGGTCAAGAATTGCCTGATGAGTCTGACAGTCCACCTCACCAGAGAGAGGAAGAGGAGGACGAGGAGGCGGACGCTGACATCGGGCCCAGACAATCAGGCTGACGCTGAAGCCACGCCCCCGCCCCCCTGTAGATCGCATGAAAGGGCCCGTAGTGGCATGATAGCTGCAAGAGCCTTACATCAGGAGCTCATCAATGATCGCTTTGCCTGAAAGAACGTTGGTGTTATTTACAAGGATGACACACTGCTGGGTGTGCAAGTGATACATCAATGGTGGGCATCACCTTGGTGACAGTTAAAGTTTAAGTTGATTGAAGTTAAGTGTAATTATACCTTTTGATGTTAAGGAATCACCAGCGTGTAACGGTGCAGCTATCTGAGCCAATGTGCGACAAGGTTTTGTTAAATAAAAAACACTTAAACCGAACATTAGTCTGAAATCATCAGTATTTCTGTACAAACCAACCCTTCCCCCACAGTCCCCGCTTCTCCTTCCCACCTCTACCCCTTCCCCTTCTCCTCCTGACTCCAAGACGCCTGGCCGAGGAGGACCTCAGGCAATGCTTCATTGGCGGGGGGGGGTCGGGGGTGACGGCCGAGGCACTGCTTGGACGGATACGGGAGAGGACGGTCCCGAGGTGGGAGCGTGCTCCAAGCCAGAAACAAGATGTTGCTGCTGGCCCTCGTGTGTGGTTGGCAATCGGGGTGCGTCACCTTGGGGTGCAGTGCCACGCTCTGGGACCACTGGGAGCCCTCTGCCACCAGTGTTCCTGGTTACCAGCTCCAGGGCCTCCTCCATCCCTCCCATGTTATATCTTATTTGTGGGACAAAACCTCGCTGCCAACTATGTTCTTGGTGCTCAGTGGGCTTTTTGCTGCAGGTGAATCTCCCTCGTGCCTCCCACAACAGCCAGACAAGCAAACACACCACACCCACACACACTTTCAGTGCCTCTGAGCTCCCTCTCTCTCTGTCTCCTCTTCTGCGCATGTCATGGTGACCTTTGACCTCGAGAATCGCGGGAATCGAGCGTTGCCATGCCGTTGCTAAGGACGGCCACACTTTATGGCATAAGGTCAGAAAAGTTTAACGCTACCACCCATTTTCAAAAATGTAAACCAGGTGTTTTGAGAATGGGTGGGAAGCCGGTGATCTGGAAACCCTTTTTTACCGTCCACGCCGGAAATATCGCCCAAACTCAAAAGTGGGAGGGTCTGGCCCCAGGTCTCTGTGTGTGCACAGACGCAGGCATCGTCCGCGCACTGTAGCTCGACGACAGAGGTTGGGGTGATCTTGGACCTGGCCTGGAGGCGACGAAGGTTGAACAGGTTCCCACTGGTTCTGTGGTTTAATTCCACTCCAGCGGGGAGCTTGTTGACTGTGAGGTGGAGCATGACGGCGAGGAAGATTGGGAAGAGGGTTGGGGCGACGACGCAGCCCTGTTTGACCCCGGTCCGGACGTGGATTGGGTCTGTAAGGATCACGGCCTGCATGTCGTCATGGAGCAGGCGGAGGATGGTGATGAACTTTTGGGGGCATCCGAAACGGAGGAGAACGCTGCATAGACCCTCGCGGTTGACAGTGCAACATCCCCACCGATACCTGGGAGTCCCTGGCCAAAGACCGCCCTAAGTGGAGGAAGAGCATCGGGGAGGGCCCTGAGCACCTCGAGTCCCGTCGCCGAGAGCATGCAGAAAACAAGCGCAGGCAGCGGAAGGAGCGTGCGGCAAACCAGTCCCACCCTCCCTTTCCCTCAACGACTATCTGTCCCACCTGTGACAGGGACTGTGGCTCTTGTATTGGACTGTTCAGCCACCTAAGGACTCATTTTAAGAGTGGAAGCAAGTCTTCCTCGATTCCGAGGGACTGCCTATGATGATGATGATGGAATAGTGAGCAGTTTTTGCAGACAAGAGCAGGGCGCGATATGCTTCATCGGGTCCCAGGAACAATTGCTAATGTAATCACTGGCTAAGAATCACTTTAAACAGTGAGGTGGTTTAATGGGTTGTTATATACTTCGTTACTGTGCGGGGTATTGGTGAGGCCGCATCTGGAGTACTGCGTGCAGTTTTGGTCACCTTACTTAAGGAAGGCTATACGAGCTTTGGAAGGGGTACAGAGACGATTCACTAGGCTGATTCCGGAGATGAGGGGGTTACCTTATGATGATAGATTGAGTAGACTGGGTCTTTATTCGTTGGGAGTTCAGAAGGATGAGGGGTGATCTTATAGAAACATTTAAAATAATGAAAGGGATAGACAAGATAGAGGCAGAGAGGTTGTTTCCACTGGTCGGGGAGACTAGAACTAGGGGGCACAGCCTCAAAATACAGGGGAGCCAATTTAAAACCGAGTTGAGAAGGAATTTCTTCTCCCAGAGGGTTGTGAATCTGTGGAATTCTCTGCCCAAGGAAGCAGTTGAGGCTAGCTCATTGAATGTACTCAAAGCACAGATAGATAGATTTTTAACCAATAAGGGAATTAAGGGTTACGGGGAGAGGGCGGGTAAGTGGAGCTGAGTCCACGGCCAGATCAGCCATGATCTTGTTGAATGGCGGAGCAGGCTCGAGGGGCTAGATGGCCTACTCCTGTTCCCAATTCTTATGTTCTTATGTTACCGACAGGGGTTAAGGCCTCTCCAATCCTGCGTCAGTATCCAGAAATGATGATGGTTCAAGAGGGAAGCACGGCACAGTTAAATTGCACCATGGAGGACCATAGCGTGGGAGACATGACTGTATACTGGGAGAGGAGGATACCGGGGGAGAGGAAGCGATGGATGCTGACCCACTCAGTCAATAACTACATAACCAGGTCTCACAGAGCCTCTGAACATATTCAACCGTCCAGAGATCTTGAAAATAACAGATTCATTCTGACCATCGAAGGCGTGCAGCCCAGTGACGCTGCCATCTATACGTGCAACATCTGGGGGTCGGTTAACGGAGCAGGAACCCGGCTGAATGTAACCAGTAAGTAAATGTGAGATAATACTGGCAAGTTAGCAGAAACAGAACTGCAACGGGAATCAGTTAGATAACCCTGGTATATTCACACCTAGTGGACTGGGAATCTGATAGATATCACTGCAATATTCACATCTAGTGTAGTGGGAATCTGTTAGATATCACTGCAATATTCACACCTAGTGTAGTGGGAATCTGTTAGATATCACTGGACTATTCACACCTAGTCTACTGGGAATCTGTTAGATAACCCTGGTATATTCACATGTAGTGTACTGGAAATCTGTCAGATAACCCAAGTATATTCACACCTAGTGTACTGGGAATCTGTTAGATATCACTGCAATATTCACACCTAGTGTAGTGGGAATCTGTTAGATATCACTGGACTATTCACACCTAGTGTACTGGGAATCTGTTAGATAACCCTGGAATAATCACACCTAGTGTAATGGGAATATGTTAGATAACCCTGGAATAATCACACCTAGTGTAATGGGAATATGTTAGATATCACTGGAATATACACATAGTGTACTGGGAATCTGTAAGATATCACTGGAATATTCACACCTAGTGCACTGGGAATCTGTTAGATATCACTGGAATATTCACACCTAGTGTCCTGGGAATCTGTTAGATATCACTGGAATATTCACACCTAGTGTACTGGGAATCTGTTAGATATCACTGGAATATTCACACCTAGTGTACTGGGAATCTGTTAGATATCACTGGAATATACACATAGTGTACTGGGAATCTGTAAGATATCACTGGAATATTCACACCGAGTGCACTGGGAACCTGTTAGATAACCCTGGAATATTCACACCTCGTGTACTGGGAATCTGTTAGATATCACTGGAATATACACACCTAGTGTACTGGGAATGTTTTAGATAACCCTGGAATATTCACAACGATTGCACAAGGAATCTGTTAGATATCACTGGAATATTCACACCTAGTGTACTAGGAATCTGTTCGCTATCACTGGAATATTCACACCTTGTGTACTGGGAATCTGGTCGATAACACTGGAATATTCACACCTTGTGTACTGGGAATCTGTTTGATATCACTGGAATATTCACACCTTGTGTACTGGGAATCTGTTAGATATTACTGGAATATTCACAACTAGTGTACTGGGAATCTGTTTGATATCACTGGAATATTCACACCTTGTATACTGGGAATCTGTTAGATATCACTGGAATATTCACACTGACTGTACTGGGAATCTGTTAGATTTGACTGGAATATTCACACCAAGTGTACTGGGAATCTGTTAGATGTAACTGGAATATTCACAACTACTGTTCAGGGAATCTGTTAGATATCACTGGAATCTTCACACCTTGTGTACTGGGAATCTGTTAGATATCACTCGAATATACACACCTAGTGTACTGGGAATCTGTTAGATAACCCTGGAATATTCACAACTATTGCACAGGGAATCTGTTAGATATAACTGGAATATTCACACCTAGTGTACTAGGAATCTGTTCGATATCACTGGAATATTCACACCTTGTGTACTGGGAATCTGTTCGATATCACTGGAATATTCACACCTTGTGTACTGGAAATCTGTTCGATATCACTGGAATATTCACAGCTTGTGTACTGGGAATCTGTTAGATATCACTGGAATATTCACAACTAGTGTACTGGGAATCTGTTCGATATCACTGGAATATTCACAGCTTGTGTACTGGGAATCTGTTAGATGTGACTGGAATATACACACTGACTGTACTGGGAATCTGTTAGAAATCACTGGAATATTCACAACGACTGTTCAGGGAATCTGTTTGATATCACTGGAATATTCACACCTTGTGTACTGGGAATCTGTTAGATATCACTCGAATATTAACACCTAGTGTACTGGGAATGTTTTAGATATTACTGAAATATTCACACCGAGTGCACTGGGAATCTGTTAGATATCACTGGAATATTCACACCTAGTTAACTGGGAATCTGTTAGATATCACTGGAATATTCACATCTGGTATACTGGGAATCTGTTAGATATCACTGGAATATTCACTCCCAGTTTATTTGTAATCTGTTAGATAATCTTGTAATATTCACACCTAGTGTACTGGGATATTGTTAGATAACCCTGGATAGTCACACCTAGTGTACTGGGAATATGTTAGATATCACTGGAATATTCACACCTAGTGTACTGGGAATCTGTTACATATCACTGGAATATTCACACCTCGTGTTCTTGAAATCTGTTAGATATCATTGGAATATTCACACCGAGTGCACTGGGAATCTTTTAGATAACCCTGGAAATTTTCAAACCTAGTATACTGGGAATCTGTTAGATATCACTGGAATATTCACACCTCGTCTCCTGGTAATCTGTTAGATTACCCTGGAATATTCACACCGAGTGTACTGGGAATCTGTTTGATCTCACTGGAATATTCACACCCTGTGTACCGGGAATCTGTTAGATATCACTGGAATGTTCCCACATGGTGTACTGGAAATATGTTAGTTAACCCTGGAATATTCACACATAGTGTACTGGGAAAGTGTTAGATATCACTGGAATATTCACACCGAGTGCACTGGGAATCTGTAAGATATCATTGGAATATTCACACCTAGTGTACTGGGAATCTGTTAGATATCACTGGAAAATTCACGCTGAATGCAGTGGGAATCTGTTAGCTATCACTGGAATATTCACAAATATCGTACAGTGACTCTGTTAGATAGCAGTAGAATATTCACACTGTATGTACTGGTAATCTGTTAGATACACTGCAATATTCACACCGAGTGTACTGGAAATATTTAGATAACCCTGGAATATTCACACCTAGTGTACTGGGAATCTGTTCGATATCACTGGAATATTCACACCTTGTTTACTGGGAATCTGTTAGACATCACTGGAATATTCACACATCTTGTAATGGGAATCTGTTAGATATCACTGGAATCTTCACACCGAGTGTACTGGGAATCTGTAAGATAGGACTGGAATATTCACACAGTGTACTGGGAACATTTTTGATATCACAGGAAAATTCAGACTGAATGGACTGGGAATCTGTAAGCTATCACTGGAATATTCACAACTATTGTCCAGGGAATCTGTTAGATATCACTGGAATGTTCACACCTAGTATACTGGTAATCTGTTAGATAACCCTGGAATATTCACACCTAGTGTACTGATAATCTGTTAGATATCACTGGAATATTCACACCTCGTGTACTGTGAATCTGTTAGATATCACTGGAATATTCACACCTAGTGTACTGGGAATCTGTTAAATATCACTGGAATATTCACTCCCAGTTTATTTGTAATCTGTTAGATAATCTTGTAATATTCACACCTAGTGTACTGGGATATTGTTAGATAACCCTGGATAGTCACACCTAGTGTACTGGGAATATGTTAGATATCACTGGAATATTCACACCTAGTGTACTGGGAATCTGTTACATAACACTGGAATATTCACACCTCTTGTTCTTGAAATCTGTTAGATAACATTGGAATATTCACACCGAGTGCACTGGGAATCTTTTAGATAACCCTGGAATATTCACACCTAGTGTACTGGTAATCTGTTAGATAACCCTGGAATATTCACACCTAGTGTACTGATAATCTGTTAGATATCACTGGAATATTCACACCTCGTGTACTGTGAATCTGTTAGATATCACAGGAAAATTCACGCTGAATGCAGTGGGAATCTGTTAGCTATCACTGGAATATTCATAAATATCGTACAGTGACTCTGTTAGATAGCAGTAGAATATTCACACTGTATGTACTGGTAATCTGTTAGATACACTGCAATATTCACACCTAGTGTACTGGGAATCTGTTCGATATCACTGGAATATTCACACCTTGTTTACTGGGAATCTGTTAGACATCACTGGAATATTCACACATCTTGTAATGGGAATCTGTTAGATATCACTGGAATCTTCACACCGAGTGTACTGGGAATCTGTAAGATAGGACTGGAATATTCACACAGTGTACTGGGAACATTTTTGATATCACAGGAATATTCAGACTGAATGGACTGGGAATCTGTAAGCTATCACTGGAATATTCACAACTATTGTCCAGGGAATCTGTTAGATATCACTGGAATGTTCACACCTAGTATACTGGTAATCTGTTAGATAACCCTGGAATATTCGCACCTAGTGTACTGGTAATCTGTTAGATAACCCTGGAATATTCACACCTAGTGTACTGATAATCTGTTAGATATCACTGGAATATTCACACCTCGTGTACTGTGAATCTGTTAGATATCACTGGAATATTCACACCTAGTGTACTGGGAATCTGTTAGATATCACTGGATTATTCGCACTGACTGTACTGGGAATCTGTTAGCTATCACTGGAATATTCACACCTAGTGTACTGGGAATCTGTTAGATATCACTGGAATATTCACACCTAATGCACTGGGAATCTGTTAGATATCACTGGAATACTCACACCTCGTGTACTGGGAATCTGTTAGATATCACTGGAATATTCACTCCCAGTTTATTTGTAATCTGTTAGATAATCTTGTAATATTCACACCTAGTGTACTGGGATATTGTTAGATAACCCTGGATAGTCACACCTAGTGTACTGGGAATATGTTAGATATCACTGGAATATTCACACCTAGTGTACTGGGAATCTGTTACATAACACTGGAATATTCAAACCTCGTGTTCTTGAAATCTGTTAGATATCATTGGAATATTCACACCGAGTGCACTGGGAATCTTTTAGATAACCCTGGAATATTCACACCTAGTGTACTGGTAATCTGTTAGATATCACTGGAATATTCACGCCTAGTGTACTGGGAATCTGTTAGATATCATTGGATTATTCGCACTGACTGTACTGGGAATCTGTTAGCTATCACTGGAATATTCACACCTAGTGTACTGGGAATCTGTTAGATATCACTGGAATACTCACACCCTGTGTACCGGGAATCTGTTAGATATCACTGGAATGTTCCCACATGGTGTACTGGGAATATGTTAGTTAACCCTGGAATATTCACACATAGTGTACTGGGAATATGTTAAATATCACTGGAAAATTCACGCTGAATGCAGTGGGAATCTGTTAGCTATCACTGGAATATTCACAAATATCGTACAGTGACTCTGTTAGATAGCAGTAGAATATTCACACTGTATGTACTGGTAATCTGTTAGATACACTGCAATATTCACACCGAGTGTACTGGAAATATTTAGATAACCCTGGAATATTCACACCTAGTGTACTGGGAATCTGTTCGATATCACTGGAATATTCACACCTTGTTTACTGGGAATCTGTTAGACATCACTGGAATATTCACACATCTTGTAATGGGAATCTGTTAGATATCACTGGAAGCTTCACACCGAGTGTACTGGGAATCTGTAAGATAGGACTGGAATATTCACACAGTGTACTGGGAACATTTTTGATATCACAGGAATATTCAGACTGAATGGACTGGGAATCTGTAAGCTATCACTGGAATATTCACAACTATTGTCCAGGGAATCTGTTAGATATCACTGGAATGTTCACACCTAGTATACTGGTAATCTGTTAGATAACCCTGGAATATTCGCACCTAGTGTACTGGTAATCTGTTAGATAACCCTGGAATATTCACACCTAGTGTACTGATAATCTGTTAGATATCACTGGAATATTCACACCTCGTGTACTGTGAATCTGTTAGATATCACTGGAAAATTCACGCTGAATGCAGTGGGAATCTGTTAGCTATCACTGGAATATTCACAAATATCGTACAGTGACTCTGTTAGATAGCAGTAGAATATTCACACTGTATGTACTGGTAATCTGTTAGACATCACTGGAATATTCACACATCTTGTAATGGGAATCTGTTTGATATCACTGGAATCTTCACACGTAGTGAACTGGGAATCTGTAAGATAGGACTGGAATATTCACACAGTGTACTGGGAACATTTTTGATATCACAGGAAAATTCAGACTGAATGGACTGGGAATCTGTAAGCTATCACTGGAATATTCATAACTATTGTCCAGGGAATCTGTTGGATATCACTGGAATGTTCACACCTAGTATACTGGTAATCTGTTAGATAACCCTGGAATATTCGCACCTAGTGTACTGGTAATCTGTTAGATAACCCTGGAATATTCACACCTAGTGTACTGATAATCTGTTAGATATCACTGGAATATTCACACCTCGTGTACTGTGAATCTGTTAGATATCAGTGGAATATTCACACCTAGTGTACTGGGAATCTGTTAAATATCACTGGAATATTCACTCCCAGTTTATTTGTAATCTGTTAGATAATCTTGTAATATTCACACCTAGTGTACTGGGATATTGTTAGATAACCCTGGATAGTCACACCTAGTGTACTGGGAATATGTTAGATATCACTGGAATATTCACACCTAGTGTACTGGGAATCTGTTACATAACACTGGAATATTCACACCTCTTGTTCTTGAAATCTGTTAGATATCATTGGAATATTCACACCGAGTGCACTGGGAATCTTTTAGATAACCCTGGAATATTCACACCTAGTGTACTGGTAATCTGTTAGATATCACTGGAATATTCACGCCTAGTGTACTGGGAATCTGTTAGATATCATTGGATTATTCGCACTGACTGTACTGGGAATCTGTTAGCTATCACTGGAATATTCACACCTAGTGCACTGGGAATCTGTTAGATATCACTGGAATACTCACACCCTGTGTACCGGGAATCTGTTAGATATCACTGGAATGTTCCCACATGGTGTACTGGGAATATGTTAGTTAACCCTGGAATATTCACACATAGTGTACTGGGAAAGTGTTAGATATCACTGGAATATTCACACCGAGTGCACTGGGAATCTGTAAGATATCACTGGAATATTCACACCTAGTGTACTGGGAATCTGTTAGATATCACTGGAAAATTCACGCTGAATGCAGTGGGAATCTGTTAGCTATCACTGGAATATTCACAAATATCGTACAGTGACTCTGTTAGATAGCAGTAGAATATTCACACTGTATGTACTGGTAATCTGTTAGATACACTGCAATATTCACACCGAGTGTACTGGAAATATTTAGATAACCCTGGAATATTCACACCTAGTGTACTGGGAATCTGTTCGATATCACTGGAATATTCACACCTAGTATACTGGTAATCTGTTAGATAACCCTGGAATATTCACACCTAGTGTACTGGTAATCTGTTAGATAACCCTGGAATATTCACACCTAGTGTACTGATAATCTGTTAGATATCACTGGAATATTCACACCTCGTGTACTGTGAATCTGTTAGATATCAGTGGAATATTCACACCTAGTGTACTGGGAATCTGTTAAATATCACTGGAATATTCACTCCCAGTTTATTTGTAATCTGTTAGATAATCTTGTAATATTCACACCTAGTGTACTGGGATATTGTTAGATAACCCTGGATAGTCACACCTAGTGTACTGGGAATATGTTAGATATCACTGGAATATTCACACCTAGTGTACTGGGAATCTGTTACATAACACTGGAATATTCACATCTCTTGTTCTTGAAATCTGTTAGATATCATTGGAATATTCACACCGAGTGCACTGGGAATCTTTTAGATAACCCTGGAATATTCACACCTAGTGTACTGGTAATCTGTTAGATATCACTGGAATATTCACACCTAGTGTACTGGGAATCTGTTAGATATCACTGGATTATTCGCACTGACTGTACTGGGAATCTGTTAGCTATCACTGGAATATTCACACCTAGTGTACTGGGAATCTGTTAGATATCACTGGAATATTCACACCTAGTGCACTGGGAATCTGTTAGATATCACTGGAATACTCACACCTCGTGTACTGGGAATCTGTTAGATATCACTGGAATATTCACACCTAGTGCACTGGGAATCTGTTAGATATCACTGGAATACTCACACCTAGTGTACTGGGAATCTGTTAGCTATCACTGGAATATTCACACCTAGTGTACTGGGAATCTGTTAGATATCACTGGAATATTCACACCTAGTGCACTGGGAATCTGTTAGATATCACTGGAATACTCACACCTCGTGTACTGGGAATCTGTTAGATATCACTGGAATATTCACTCCCAGTTTATTTGTAATCTGTTAGATAATCTTGTAATATTCACACCTAGTGTACTGGGATATTGTTAGATAACCCTGTATAGTCACACCTAGTGTACTGGGAATATGTTAGATATCACTGGAATATTCACACCTAGTGTACTGGGAATCTGTTACATAACACTGGAATATTCAAACCTCGTGTTCTTGAAATCTGTTAGATATCATTGGAATATTCACACCGAGTGCACTGGGAATCTTTTAGATAACCCTGGAATATTCACACCTAGTGTACTGGTAATCTGTTAGATATCACTGGAATATTCACACCTAGTGTACTGGGAATCTGTTAGATATCACTGGATTATTCGCACTGACTGTACTGGGAATCTGTTAGCTATCACTGGAATATTCACACCTAGTGCACTGGGAATCTGTTAGATATCACTGGAATACTCACACCCTGTGTACCGGGAATCTGTTAGATATCACTGGAATGTTCCCACATGGTGTACTGGGAATATGTTAGTTAACCCTGGAATATTCACACATAGTGTACTGGGAAAGTGTTAGATATCACTGGAATATTCACACCGAGTGCACTGGGAATCTGTAAGATATCACTGGAATATTCACACCTAGTGTACTGGGAATATGTTAGATATCACTGGAAAATTCACGCTGAATGCAGTGGGAATCTGTTAGCTATCACTGGAATATTCACAAATATCGTACAGTGACTCTGTTAGATAGCAGTAGAATATTCACACTGTATGTACTGGTAATCTGTTAGATACACTGCAATATTCACACCGAGTGTACTGGAAATATTTAGATAACCCTGGAATATTCACACCTAGTGTACTGGGAATCTGTTCGATATCACTGGAATATTCACACCTTGTTTACTGGGAATCTGTTAGACATCACTGGAATATTCACACATCTTGTAATGGGAATCTGTTAGATATCACTGGAATCTTCACACCGAGTGTACTGGGAATCTGTAAGATAGGACTGGAATATTCACACAGTGTACTGGGAACATTTTTGATATCACAGGAATATTCAGACTGAATGGACTGGGAATCTGTAAGCTATCACTGGAATATTCACAACTATTGTCCAGGGAATCTGTTAGATATCACTGGAATGTTCACACCTAGTATACTGGTAATCTGTTAGATAACCCTGGAATATTCGCACCTAGTGTACTGGTAATCTGTTAGATAACCCTGGAATATTCACACCTAGTGTACTGATAATCTGTTAGATATCACTGGAATATTCACACCTCGTGTACTGTGAATCTGTTAGATATCACTGGAAAATTCACGCTGAATGCAGTGGGAATCTGTTAGCTATCACTGGAATATTCACAAATATCGTACAGTGACTCTGTTAGATAGCAGTAGAATATTCACACTGTATGTAGTGGTAATCTGTTAGATACACTGCAATATTCACACCGAGTGTACTGGAAACATTTAGATAACCCTGGAATATTCACACCTAGTGTACTGGGAATCTGTTCGATATCACTGGAATATTCACACCTTGTTTACTGGGAATCTGTTAGACATCACTGGAATATTCACACATCTTGTAATGGGAATCTGTTTGATATCACTGGAATCTTCACACGTAGTGAACTGGGAATCTGTAAGATAGGACTGGAATATTCACACAGTGTACTGGGAACATTTTTGATATCACAGGAAAATTCAGACTGAATGGACTGGGAATCTGTAAGCTATCACTGGAATATTCATAACTATTGTCCAGGGAATCTGTTAGATATCACTGGAATGTTCACACCTAGTATACTGGTAATCTGTTAGATAACCCTGGAATATTCGCACCTAGTGTACTGGTAATCTGTTAGATAACCCTGGAATATTCACACCTAGTGTACTGATAATCTGTTAGATATCACTGGAATATTCACACCTCGTGTACTGTGAATCTGTTAGATATCAGTGGAATATTCACACCTAGTGTACTGGGAATCTGTTAAATATCACTGGAATATTCACTCCCAGTTTATTTGTAATCTGTTAGATAATCTTGTAATATTCACACCTAGTGTACTGGGATATTGTTAGATAACCCTGGATAGTCACACCTAGTGTACTGGGAATATGTTAGATATCACTGGAATATTCACACCTAGTGTACTGGGAATCTGTTACATAACACTGGAATATTCACACCTCTTGTTCTTGAAATCTGTTAGATATCATTGGAATATTCACACCGAGTGCACTGGGAATCTTTTAGATAACCCTGGAATATTCACACCTAGTGTACTGGTAATCTGTTAGATATCACTGGAATATTCACGCCTAGTGTACTGGGAATCTGTTAGATATCATTGGATTATTGGCACTGACTGTACTGGGAATCTGTTAGCTATCACTGGAATATTCACACCTAGTGCACTGGGAATCTGTTAGATATCACTGGAATACTCACACCCTGTGTACCGGGAATCTGTTAGATATCACTGGAATGTTCCCACATGGTGTACTGGGAATATGTTAGTTAACCCTGGAATATTCACACATAGTGTACTGGGAAAGTGTTAGATATCACTGGAATATTCACACCGAGTGCACTGGGAATCTGTAAGATATCACTGGAATATTCACACCTAGTGTACTGGGAATCTGTTAGATATCACTGGAAAATTCACGCTGAATGCAGTGGGAATCTGTTAGCTATCACTGGAATATTCACAAATATCGTACAGTGACTCTGTTAGATAGCAGTAGAATATTCACACTGTATGTACTGGTAATCTGTTAGATACACTGCAATATTCACACCGAGTGTACTGGAAATATTTAGATAACCCTGGAATATTCACACCTAGTGTACTGGGAATCTGTTCGATATCACTGGAATATTCACACCTAGTGTACTGGTAATCTGTTAGATAACCCTGGAATATTCACACCTAGTGTACTGGTAATCTGTTAGATATCACTGGAATATTCACACCTCGTGTACTGTGAATCTGTTAGATATCACTGGAATATTCACGCCTAGTGTACTGGGAATCTGTTAGATATCACTGGATTATTCGCACTGACTGTACTGGGAATCTGTTAGCTATCACTGGAATATTCACACCTAGTGTACTGGGAATCTGTTGGATATCACTGGAATATTCACACCTAGTGCACTGGGAATCTGTTAGATATCACTGGAATACTCACACCTCGTGTACTGGGAATCTGTTAGATATCACTGGATTATTCACACTGACTGTACTGGGAATCTGTTAGATATCACTGGAATATTCACAACTATTGCACAGGGAATCTGTTCGATATCACTTGAATATTCACAGCGAGTTTACTGGGAATCTGTTAGATATCACTGGAAAATTCACACCCAGTGTACTGGGAATCTGTTAGATAGCACTGGAATATTCACACTGAGTATCCTGGGAATCTTTTTGATATCACTGGAATATTCACCCTTAATGGACTGGGAATCTGTAAGCTATCGGTTGAATATTAACAACTATTGTACAGGGAATCTGTTAGATAGCACTAGAATATTCACACTGAGTGTACTGGGAATCTGTTAGATTTCACTGGATTATTCACACTGACTGTACTGGGAATCTGTTAGATATTACTGGAATATTCACAACTATTGCGCAGGGAATCTGTTAGATATCACTGGAATATTCACACTGAGTGTCCTGGGAATCTTTTTGATATCACTGGAATATTCACCCTGAATGGACTGGGAATCTGTAAGCTATCAGTTGAATATTAACAACTATTGTACAGGGAATCTGTTAGATAGCATTAGAATATTCACACCTTGTGTACTGGCAATCTGTTAGATACACTGCAATATTCACACCGAGTGTACTGGGAATCTGTTAGATAACCCTGGAATATTCACACCTAATTTATTGGGAATTTGTTAGATATCGCTGCAATATTCACACCTAGTATACTGGGAATCTGTAAGATATCACTGGAATATTCACACCACATGTGCTGGGATTCTGTTAGACATCACTGGAATAATCACACCTAGTGTATAGGGGATCTGTTAGATATCACTGGAATATTCACACTGACTGCACTGGGAATCTGTCAGATATCATTGGAATATTCACACCCAGTGTATTGGGAATCGGTTAGATGTCACTGGATTATTCACACTGACTGTACTGGGAATGTGTTAGATATCACTGGAATATTCACAACTATTGTACAGGGATTCTGTTAGATATCACTGGAATGTTCACACCTAGTGTACTGGTAATCTGTTAGATAAACCTGGAATATTCATACCTATTGTACTGGTAATCTGTTAGATATCACTGGAATATTCACACCTAGTGTGCTGGTAATCTGTTATATAACCCTGGAATATTCATGCCTCGTGTACTGGGAATCTGTTCGATATCACTGGATTATTCACACCTAGTGTACTGGGAATCTGGTCGATAACACTGGAATATTCACACCTTGTGTACTGGGAATCTGTTTGATATCACTGGAATGTTCACACCTAGTGTATAGAGGATCTGTTAGATATCACTGGAATATTCACACTGACTGCACTGGGAATCTGTCAGATATCATTGGAATATTCACACCCAGTGTATTGGGAATCGGTTAGATATCACTGGATTATTCACACTGACTGTACTGGGAATGTGTTAGATATCACTGGAATATTCACAACTATAGTACAGGGATTCTGTTAGATATCACTGGAATGTTCACACCTAGTGTCCTGGTAATCTGTTAGATAAACCTGGAATATTCATACCTAGTGTACTGGTAATCTGTTAGATATCACTGGAATATTCACACCTAGTGTGCTGGTAATCTGTTATATAACCCTGGAATATTCATGCCTCGTGTACTGGGAATCTGTTCGATATCACTGGATTATTCACACCTAGTGTACTGGGAATCTGGTCGATAACACTGGAATATTCACAACAAGTGTACTGGGAATCTGTTTGATATCACTGGAATATTCACACCTTGTATACTGGGAATCTGTTAGATATCACTGGAATATTCACACTGACTGTACTGGGAATCTGTTAGATATGACTGGAATATTCACACCAAGTGTACTGGGAATCTGTTCGATATCACTGGAATATTCACACCTTGTTTACTGGGAATCTGTTTGACATCACTGGAATATTCACACATCTTGTAATGGGAATCTGTTAGATATCACTGGAATCTTCACACCGAGTGTACTGGGAATCTGTAAGATAGGACTGGAATATTCACACAGTGTACTGGGAACATTTTTGATATCACAGGAATATTCAGACTGAATGGACTGGGAATCTGTAAGCTATCACTGGAATATTCACAACTATTGTCCAGGGAATCTGTTAGATATCACTGGAATGTTCACACCTAGTATACTGGTAATCTGTTAGATAACCCTGGAATATTCACACCTAGTGTACTGGTAATCTGTTAGATAACCCTGGAATATTCACACCTAGTGTACTGGTAATCTGTTAGATATCACTGGAATATTCACACCTCGTGTACTGTGAATCTGTTAGATATCACTGGAATATTCACGCCTAGTGTACTGGGAATCTGTTAGATATCACTGGATTATTCGCACTGACTGTACTGGGAATCTGTTAGCTATCACTGGAATATTCACACCTAGTGTACTGGGAATCTGTTGGATATCACTGGAATATTCACACCTAGTGCACTGGGAATCTGTTAGATATCACTGGAATACTCACACCTCGTGTACTGGGAATCTGTTAGATATCACTGGATTATTCACACTGACTGTACTGGGAATCTGTTAGATATCACTGGAATATTCACAACTATTGCACAGGGAATCTGTTCGATATCACTTGAATATTCACAGCGAGTTTACTGGGAATCTGTTAGATATCACTGGAAAATTAACACCCAGTGTACTGGGAATCTGTTAGATAGCACTGGAATATTCACACTGAGTATCCTGGGAATCTTTTTGATATCACTGGAATATTCACCCTTAATGGACTGGGAATCTGTAAGCTATCGGTTGAATATTAACAACTATTGTACAGGGAATCTGTTAGATAGCACTAGAATATTCACACTGAGTGTACTGGGAATCTGTTAGATTTCACTGGATTATTCACACTGACTGTACTGGGAATCTGTTAGATATTACTGGAATATTCACAACTATTGCGCAGGGAATCTGTTAGATATCACTGGAATATTCACACTGAGTGTCCTGGGAATCTTTTTGATATCACTGGAATATTCACCCTGAATGGACTGGGAATCTGTAAGCTATCAGTTGAATATTAACAACTATTGTACAGGGAATCTGTTAGATAGCATTAGAATATTCACACCTTGTGTACTGGCAATCTGTTAGATACACTGCAATATTCACACCGAGTGTACTGGGAATCTGTTAGATAACCCTGGAATATTCACACCTAGTTTATTGGGAATTTGTTAGATATCGCTGCAATATTCACACCTAGTATACTGGGAATCTGTAAGATATCACTGGAATATTCACACCACATGTGCTGGGATTCTGTTAGACATCACTGGAATAATCACACCTAGTGTATAGGGGATCTGTTAGATATCACTGGAATATTCACACTGACTGCACTGGGAATCTGTCAGATATCATTGGAATATTCACACCCAGTGTATTGGGAATCGGTTAGATGTCACTGGATTATTCACACTGACTGTACTGGGAATGTGTTAGATATCACTGGAATATTCACAACTATTGTACAGGGATTCTGTTAGATATCACTGGAATGTTCACACCTAGTGTACTGGTAATCTGTTAGATAAACCTGGAATATTCATACCTATTGTACTGGTAATCTGTTAGATATCACTGGAATATTCACACCTAGTGTGCTGGTAATCTGTTATATAACCCTGGAATATTCATGCCTCGTGTACTGGGAATCTGTTCGATATCACTGGATTATTCACACCTAGTGTACTGGGAATCTGGTCGATAACACTGGAATATTCACACCTTGTGTACTGGGAATCTGTTTGATATCACTGGAATGTTCACACCTAGTGTATAGAGGATCTGTTAGATATCACTGGAATATTCACACTGACTGCACTGGGAATCTGTCAGATATCATTGGAATATTCACACCCAGTGTATTGGGAATCGGTTAGATATCACTGGATTATTCACACTGACTGTACTGGGAATGTGTTAGATATCACTGGAATATTCACAACTATAGTACAGGGATTCTGTTAGATATCACTGGAATGTTCACACCTAGTGTCCTGGTAATCTGTTAGATAAACCTGGAATATTCATACCTAGTGTACTGGTAATCTGTTAGATATCACTGGAATATTCACACCTAGTGTGCTGGTAATCTGTTATATAACCCTGGAATATTCATGCCTCGTGTACTGGGAATCTGTTCGATATCACTGGATTATTCACACCTAGTGTACTGGGAATCTGGTCGATAACACTGGAATATTCACAACAAGTGTACTGGGAATCTGTTTGATATCACTGGAATATTCACACCTTGTATACTGGGAATCTGTTAGATATCACTGGAATATTCACACTGACTGTACTGGGAATCTGTTAGATATGACTGGAATATTCACACCAAGTGTACTGGGAATCTGTTCGATATCACTGGAATATTCACACCTTGTTTACTGGGAATCTGTTTGACATCACTGGAATATTCACACATCTTGTAATGGGAATCTGTTAGATATCACTGGAATCTTCACACCGAGTGTACTGGGAATCTGTAAGATAGGACTGGAATATTCACACAGTGTACTGGGAACATTTTTGATATCACAGGAATATTCAGACTGAATGGACTGGGAATCTGTAAGCTATCACTGGAATATTCACAACTATTGTCCAGGGAATCTGTTAGATATCACTGGAATGTTCACACCTAGTATACTGGTAATCTGTTAGATAACCCTGGAATATTCACACCTAGTGTACTGGTAATCTGTTAGATAACCCTGGAATATTCACACCTAGTGTACTGGCATTTCTGTTAGATATCACTGGAATATTCACACCTCGTGTACTGTGAATCTGTTAGATATCACTGGAATATTCACGCCTAGATACTGGGAATCTGTTAGATATCACTGGATTATTCGCACTGACTGTACTGGGAATCTGTTAGCTATCACTGGAATATTCACACCTAGTGTACTGGGAATCTGTTGGATATCACTGGAATATTCACACCTAGTGCACTGGGAATCTGTTAGATATCACTGGAATACTCACACCTCGTGTACTGGGAATCTGTTAGATATCACTGGATTATTCACACTGACTGTACTGGGAATCTGTTAGATATCACTGGAATATTCACAACTATTGCACAGGGAATCTGTTCAATATCACTTGAATATTCACAGCGAGTTTACTGGGAATCTGTTAGATATCACTGGAAAATTCACACCCAGTGTACTGGGAATCTGTTAGATAGCACTGGAATATTCACACTGAGTATCCTGGGAATCTTTTTGATATCACTGGAATATTCACCCTTAATGGACTGGGAATCTGTAAGCTATCGGTTGAATATTAACAACTATTGTACAGGGAATCTGTTAGATAGCACTAGAATATTCACACTGAGTGTACTGGGAATCTGTTAGATTTCACTGGATTATTCACACTGACTGTACTGGGAATCTGTTAGATATTACTGGAATATTCACAACTATTGCGCAGGGAATCTGTTAGATATCACTGGAATATTCACACTGAGTGTCCTGGGAATCTTTTTGATATCACTGGAATATTCACCCTGAATGGACTGGGAATCTGTAAGCTATCAGTTGAATATTAACAACTATTGTACAGGGAATCTGTTAGATAGCATTAGAATATTCACACCTTGTGTACTGGCAATCTGTTAGATACACTGCAATATTCACACCGAGTGTACTGGGAATCTGTTAGATAACCCTGGAATATTCACACCTAGTTTATTGGGAATTTGTTAGATATCGCTGCAATATTCACACCTAGTATACTGGGAATCTGTAAGATATCACTGGAATATTCACACCACATGTGCTGGGATTCTGTTAGACATCACTGGAATAATCACACCTAGTGTATAGGGGATCTGTTAGATATCACTGGAATATTCACACTGACTGCACTGGGAATCTGTCAGATATCATTGGAATATTCACACCCAGTGTATTGGGAATCGGTTAGATGTCACTGGATTATTCACACTGACTGTACTGGGAATGTGTTAGATATCACTGGAATATTCACAACTATTGTACAGGGATTCTGTTAGATATCACTGGAATGTTCACACCTAGTGTACTGGTAATCTGTTAGATAAACCTGGAATATTCATACCTATTGTACTGGTAATCTGTTAGATATCACTGGAATATTCACACCTAGTGTGCTGGTAATCTGTTATATAACCCTGGAATATTCATGCCTCGTGTACTGGGAATCTGTTCGATATCACTGGATTATTCACACCTAGTGTACTGGGAATCTGGTCGATAACACTGGAATATTCACACCTTGTGTACTGGGAATCTGTTTGATATCACTGGAATGTTCACACCTAGTGTATAGAGGATCTGTTAGATATCACTGGAATATTCACACTGACTGCACTGGGAATCTGTCAGATATCATTGGAATATTCACACCCAGTGTATTGGGAATCGGTTAGATATCACTGGATTATTCACACTGACTGTACTGGGAATGTGTTAGATATCACTGGAATATTCACAACTATAGTACAGGGATTCTGTTAGATATCACTGGAATGTTCACACCTAGTGTCCTGGTAATCTGTTAGATAAACCTGGAATATTCATACCTAGTGTACTGGTAATCTGTTAGATATCACTGGAATATTCACACCTAGTGTGCTGGTAATCTGTTATATAACCCTGGAATATTCATGCCTCGTGTACTGGGAATCTGTTCGATATCACTGGATTATTCACACCTAGTGTACTGGGAATCTGGTCGATAACACTGGAATATTCACAACAAGTGTACTGGGAATCTGTTTGATATCACTGGAATATTCACACCTTGTATACTGGGAATCTGTTAGATATCACTGGAATATTCACACTGACTGTACTGGGAATCTGTTAGATATGACTGGAATATTCACACCAAGTGTACTGGGAATCTGTTAGATGTCACTGGAATATTCACAACTACTGTTCAGGGAATCTGTTAGATATCACTGCAATCTTCACACCTTGTGTACTGGGAATCTGTTAGATAACCCTGGAATATTCACAACTATTGCACAGGGAATCTGTTCGATATAACTGGAATATTCACACCTAGTGTACTAGGAATCTGTTCGATATCACTGGAATATTCACACCTTGTGTACTGGGAATCTGTTCGATATCACTGGAATATTCACACCTTGTGTACTGGAAATCTGTTCGATATCACTGGAATATTCACAGCTTGTGTACTGGGAATCTGTTAGATATCACTGGAATATTCACAACTAGTGTACTGGGAATCTGTTCGATATCACTGGAATATTCACAGCTTGTGTACTGGGAATCTGTTAGATGTGACTGGAATATACACACTGACTGTACTGGGAATCTGTTAGAAATCACGGGAATATTCACTACGACTGTTCAGGGAATCTGTTTGATATCACTGGAATATTCACACCTTGTGTACTGGGAATCTGTTAGATATCACTCGAATATTAACACCTAGTGTACTGGGAATGTTTTAGATATTACTGAAATATTCACACCTAGTGCATGGGGAATCTGTTAGATATCACTGGAATATTCACACCTAGTTAACTGGGAATCTGTTAGATATCACTGAAATATTCACATCTGGTATACAGGGAATCTGTTAGATATCACTGGAATATTCACTCCCAGTTTATTTGTAATCTGTTAGATAATCTTGTAATATTCATACCTAGTGTACTGGGATATTGTTAGATAACCCTGGATAGTCACACCTAGTGTACTGGGAATATGTTAGATATCACTGGAATATTCACACCTAGTGTACTGGGAATCTGTTACATATCACTGGAATATTCACACCTCGTGTTCTTGAAATCTGTTAGATATCATTGGAATATTCACACCGAGTGTATTGGGAATATCTTAGATAACACTGGAATATTCACACCGAGTGTACTGGGAATCTGTTTGATCTCACTGGAATATTCTCACCCTGTGTACCGGGAATCTGTTAGATATCACTGGAATGTTCCCACATGGTGTACTGGGAATATGTTAGTTAACCCTGGAATATTCACACATAGTGTACTGGGAAAGTGTTAGATATCACTGGAATATTCACACCGAGTGCACTGGGAATCTGTAAGATATCACTGGAGTATTCACACCTAGTGTACTGGGAATCTGTTAGATATCACTGGAAAATTCACGCTGAATGCAGTGGGAATCTGTTAGCTATCACTGGAATATTCACAAATATCGTACAGTGACTCTGTTAGATAGCAGTAGAATATTCACACTGTATGTACTGGTAATCTGTTAGATACACTGCAATATTCACACCGAGTGTACTGGAAATATTTAGATAACCCTGGAATATTCACACCTAGTGTACTGGGAATCTGTTCGATATCACTGGAATATTCACACCTTGTTTACTGGGAATCTGTTAGACATCACTGGAATATTCACACATTTGTAATGGGAATCTGTTAGATATCACTGGAATCTTCACACCGTGTGTACTGGGAATCTGTAAGATAGGACTGGAATATTCACACAGTGTACTGGGAACATTTTTGATATCACAGGAATATTCAGACTGAATGGACTGGGAATCTGTAAGCTATCACTGGAATATTCACAACTATTGTCCAGGGAATCTGTTAGATATCACTGGAATGTTCACACCTAGTATACTGGTAATCTGTTAGATAACCCTGGAATATTCGCACGTAGTGTACTGGTAATCTGTTAGATAACCCTGGAATATTCACACCTAGTGTACTGATAATCTGTTAGATATCACTGGAATATTCACACCTCGTGTACTGTGAATCTGTTAGATATCACTGGAATATTCACACCTAGTGTACTGGGAATCTGTTAGATATCACTGGAATATTCACATCTGGTATACTGGGAATCTGTTAGATATCACCGGAATATTCACTCCCAGTTTATTTGTAATCTGTTAGATAATCTTGTAATATTCACACCTAGTGTACTGGGATATTGTTAGATAACCCTGGATAGTCACACCTAGTGTACTGGGAATATGTTAGATATCACTGGAATATTCACACCTAGTGTACTGGGAATCTGATACATAACACTGGAATATTCACACCTCGTGTTCTTGAAATCTGTTAGATATCATTGGAATATTCACACCGAGTGCACTGGGAATCTTTTAGATAACCCTGGAATATTCACACCTAGTGTACTGGTAATCTGTTAGATATCACTGGAATATTCACACCTCGTGTACTGTGAATCTGTTAGATATCACTGGAATATTCACGCCTAGTGTACTGGGAATCTGTTAGATATCACTGGATTATTCGCACTGACTGTACTGGGAATCTGTTAGCTATCACTGGAATATTCACACCTAGTGTACTGGGAATCTGTTAGATATCACTGGAATATTCACACCTAGTGCACTGGGAATCTGTTAGATATCACTGGAATACTCACACCTCGTGTACTGGGAATCTGTTAGATATCACTGGATTATTCACACTGACTGTACTGGGAATCTGTTAGATATCACTGGAATATTCACAACTATTGCACAGGGAATCTGTTCGATATCACTTGAATATTCACAGCGAGTTTACTGGGAATCTGTTAGGTATCACTGGAAAATTCACACCCACTGTACTGGGAATCTGTTAGATAGCACTGGAATATTCACACTGAGTATCCTGGGAATCTTTTTGATATCACTGGAATATTCACCCTGAATGGACTGGGAATCTGTAAGCTATCACTGGAATATTCACACCTAGTGCACTGGGAATCTGTTAGATATCACTGGAATACTCACACCTCGTGTACTGGGAATCTGTTAGATATCACTGGATTATTCACACTGACTGTACTGGGAATCTGTTAGATATCACTGGAATATTCACAACTATTGCACAGGGAATCTGTTCGATATCACTTGAATATTCACAGCGAGTTTACTGGGAATCTGTTAGATGTCACTGGAAAATTCACACCCAGTGTACTGGGAATCTGTTAGATAGCACTGGAATATTCACACTGAGTATCCTGGGAATCTTTTTGATATCACTGGAATATTCACCCTGAATGGACTGGGAATCTGTAAGCTATCAGTTGAATATTAACAACTATTGTACAGGGAATCTGTTAGATAGCACTAGAATATTCACACTGAGTGTACTGGGAATCTGTTAGATTTCACTGGATTATTCACACTGACTTTACTGGGAATCTGTTAGATATCACTGGAAAATTCACACCGAGTGTACTGGGAATCTGTAAGATAGGACTGGAATATTCACACAGTGTCCTGGGAATCTTTTTGATATCACTGGAATATTCACCCGGAATGGACTGGGAATCTGTAAGCTATCAGTTGAATATTAACAACTATTGTACAGGGAATCTGTTAGATAGCATTAGAATATTCACACCTTGTGTACTGGCAATCTGTTAGATACACTGCAATATTCACACCGAGTGTACTGGGAATCTGTTAGATAACCCTGGAATATTCACACCTAGTTTATTGGGAATCTGTTATATATCGCTGCAATATTCACACCTAGTATACTGGGAATCTGTTAGATATCACTGGAATATTCACACCTAGTGTACTGGGAATCTGTTTGATATAACTGGAATATTCACACCTAGTGGAGTGGGAATCTGTCAGAAATCACTGGAATATTCACTCAGACTGTACTGGGAATCTGTTAGATATCACTGGAATATTCACAACTATTGCACAGGGAATCTGTTCGATATCACTTCAATATTCACAGCGAGTTTACTGGGAATCTGTTAGGTATCACTGGAAAATTCACACCCACTGTACTGGGAATCTGTTAGATAGCACTGGAATATTCACACTGAGTATCCTGGGAATCTTTTTGATATCACTGGAATATTCACCCTGAATGGACTGGGAATCTGTAAGCTATCACTGGAATATTCACACCTAGTGCACTGGGAATCTGTTAGATATCACTGGAATACTCACACCTCGTGTACTGGGAATCTGTTAGATATCACTGGATTATTCACACTGACTGTACTGGGAATCTGTTAGATATCACTGGAATATTCACAACTATTGCACAGGGAATCTGTTCGATATCACTTGAATATTCACAGCGAGTTTACTGGGAATCTGTTAGATGTCACTGGAAAATTCACACCCAGTGTACTGGGAATCTGTTAGATAGCACTGGAATATTCACACTGAGTATCCTGGGAATCTTTTTGATATCACTGGAATATTCACCCTGAATGGACTGGGAATCTGTAAGCTATCAGTTGAATATTAACAACTATTGTACAGGGAATCTGTTAGATAGCACGAGAATATTCACACTGAGTGTACTGGGAATCTGTTAGATTTCACTGGATTATTCACACTGACTTTACTGGGAATCTGTTAGATATCACTGGAAAATTCACACCGAGTGTACTGGGAATCTGTAAGATAGGACTGGAATATTCACACAGTGTCCTGGGAATCTTTTTGATATCACTGGAATATTCACCCTGAATGGACTGGGAATCTGTAAGCTATCAGTTGAATATTAACAACTATTGTACAGGGAATCTGTTAGATAGCATTAGAATATTCACACCTTGTGTACTGGCAATCTGTTAGATACACTGCAATATTCACACCGAGTGTACTGGGAATCTGTTAGATAACCCTGGAATATTCACACCTAGTTTATTGGGAATCTGTTATATATCGCTGCAATATTCACACCTAGTATACTGGGAATCTGTTAGATATCACTGGAATATTCACACCTAGTGTACTGGGAATCTGTTTGATATAACTGGAATATTCACACCTAGTGGAGTGGGAATCTGTCAGAAATCACTGGAATATTCACTCAGACTGTACTGGGAATGTGATAGATTTCACTGGACTATTCACACCTAGTGTACTGGGAATCTGTTAGATATCAATAGAATATTCACATCTAGTGTACTGGGAATCTGTTAGATATCACTGGGTTATTCACAACAATTGTACTATGAATCTGCTGGATAACCCTGGAATATTCACACCTAGTGCATGGGCAATCTGTTAGATAACCCTGGAATAATCACTCCTTGAGTACTGGGAATCTGTTAGATATCACTGGAATATTTACACCTCGCGCACTGGGAACCTGTTAGATAATCCTGGAATATTCACAGCTAGTGAACTGGGAATCTGTTAGATGTCACTGGAATATTCACACTGATTGTAGTGGCAATCTGTTAGATATCACTGGAATATTCACACCTAGTGTGCTTGGAATCTGTTAGATATCACTGGAATATTCACAGCTAGTGGAGTGGGAATCTGTAAGAAATCACTGTAATATTCACACTGACTGTACTGGGAATCTGTTAGATAATCCTGGAATATTCACACCTTGTGTACTGGGAATCTGTTAGATATTACTGGAATATTCACACCTAGTGTACTGGGAATCTGTTAGATATCACTGGATTATTCACACTGACTGTACTGGGAATCTGTTAGATATCACTGGAATATTCACAACTATTGCACAGGGAATCTGTTAGATATCACTGGAATATTCACACCGAGTGTTCTGGGATTATATTAGATATCACTGGAATATTAACACCTAGTGTATTGAGAATCTGTTAGATAACCCTGGAATAATCACACCTTGAGTACGAGGAATGTGTTAGATATCACTGGAATATTCACACCTCGTGCGCTGGAACCTGTTAGATAATCCTGGAATATTCACACTTAGTGTACTGGGAATCTGTTCGATGTCACTGGAATATTCACAACGAGTGTCGTGGGAATCTGTTGGACAACCCTGGAATATTCACACCCAGTATATTGGTAATATATTAGATAACCTTGGAATATTCACAACTAGTGTACTGGGATATTGTTAGATAACACTGGAATATTCACACCTAGTGTATTGGGAATCATTTAGATATCACTTGAATATTCACACCTCGTGTACGAGGTATCAGTTAGATATCACTGGAATATTCACAACTTGTGGAGTGGGAATCTGTCAGAAATCACTGGAATATTAACACTGACTGTACTGGGAACCTGATAGATATCATTGGAATATTCACAAGTAGTGTACTGGGAATCTGTTAGACATCACTGGATTATTCAAACCAATTCTACTGGGAATCTGCTGGATAACCCTTGAATATTCACACCTAGTGCATGGGGAATCTGTTCGATATCACTGGAATATTCACACCTTGTGTACTGGGAATATGTTAGATATCACTGGAATATTCACACATCGCGCATTGGGAACTTGTTAGATAATCCTGGAATATTCACACCTAGTGTACTGGGAATCTGTTAGATATCACTGGAATATTCACACCTAGTGTACTGGGAATCTGTTAGATATCACTGGAATATTCACACCTTGTGGAGTGGGAATCTGTGAGATATCACTGGAATATTCACACCTAGTGTACTGGGAATCTTTTAGATATCACTGGAATATTCAACCCTCGTGTACTAGGAATCTGTTAGATATCACTGGAATCATCACACCTTGTGGAGTGAGAATCTGTAAGAAATCATTGGAATATTTACACTGACTGTACTGCGAATCTGATAGATATCACTGGAATATTCACACCTAGTGCACGGGGAATCCGTTCGATATCACTGGAATATTCACACCTTGTGTACTGGGAATATGTTAGCTATCACTGGAATATTCACAGCTAGTGTATTGGCAAGCTGTTAGATAACCCTGGAATAATCACACCTTGAGTACTGGGAATCTGTTAGATATTGCTGGAATATTCACACCTCGTGTACTGGGAATCTGTTAGATGTCACTGGAATATTCACACTGACTGTTGTGGAAATCTGTTAGATATCACTGGAATATTAACACCAAGTGTGCTAGGAATCTGTTAGACATCACTGGAATATTCACACCTTGAGTACTGGGAATCTGTTAGATATAACTGGAATATTCACACCTAGTGTATTGGGAATCATTTAGATATCACTTGAATATTCACACCTCGTGTACGAGGAATCAGTTAGATATCACTGGAATATTCACAACTTGTGGAGTGGGAATCTGTCAGAAATCACTGGAATATTAACACTGACTGTACTGGGAACCTGATAGATATCATTGGAATATTCACAAGTAGTGTACTGGGAATCTGTTAGACATCACTGGATTATTCAAACCAATTCTACTTGGAATCTGCTGGATAACCCTTGAATATTCACACCTAGTGCATGGGGAATCTGTTCGATATCACTGGAATATTCACACCTTGTGTACTGGGAATATGTTAGATATCACTGGAATATTCACACATCGCGCATTGGGAACTTGTTAGATAATCCTGGAATATTCACACCTAGTGTACTGGGAATCTGTTAGATATCACTGGAATCATCACACCTTGTGGAGTGAGAATCTGTAAAAAATCATTGGAATATTTACACTGACTGTACTGCGAATCTGATAGATATCACTGGAATATTCACACCTAGTGCACGGGGAATCCGTTCGATATCACTGGAATATTCACACCTTGTGTACTGGGAATATGTTAGCTATCACTGGAATATTCACAGCTAGTGTATTGGCAAGCTGTTAGATAACCCTGGAATAATCACACCTTGAGTACTGGGAATCTGTTAGATATTGCTGGAATATTCACACCTCGTGTACTGGGAATCTGTTAGATGTCACTGGAATATTCACACTGACTGTTGTGGAAATCTGTTAGATATCACTGGAATATTAACACCAAGTGTGCTAGGAATCTGTTAGACATCACTGGAATATTCACACCTTGAGTACTGGGAATCTGTTAGATATAACTGGAATATTCACACCTAGTGGAGTGGGAATCTGTAAGAAATCACTGGAATATTCACACAGACTGTACTGGGAATCTGACAGATATCACTGGACTATTCACACCGAGTGTACTGGGAATCTGTTAGATATCAGTGGAATATTCACACCTAGTGTACTGGGAATCTGTTAGATATCACTGGGTTATTCACAACAATTGAACTATGAATCTGCTGGATAACCCTGGAATATTCACACCTCGTGCATGGGGAAACTGTTCGATATCACTGGAATATTCACACCTAGTGTACTGGGAATCTGTTAGATATCACTGGAATATTCACACCTTGAGTACTGGGAATCTGTTAGATATCACTCGAATATTCACACCTTGAGTACTGGGAATCTGTTAGATATCACTGGAATATTCACACCTCGTGCACTGGGAATATGTTTGATAATCCTGGAATATTCACACCTCGTGTACTGGGATTCTGTCAGATATCACTGGAATATTCACAGCTAGTGTATTGGGAATCTGTTAGATATCACTGGAATATTCACACGTAGTGTACTGGGAATCTGCTGGATAACCCTGGAATATTCAAACCAAGTGCACTGGGAATCTGTTAGATATCACTGGAATATTCACACCTCGCGCACTGGGAACCTGTTAGATAATCCTGGAATATTCACACCTAGTGTACTGGGAATCTGTTAGATATCACTGGAATATTCACACCTAGTGTACTGGGAATCTGCTGGATAACCCTGGAATATTCACACCTAGTGCACTGGGAATCTGTTTGATATCACTGGAATATTCACATCTAGTGTACTGGGAATCTGTTAGATATCACTGGATTATTCACAACTATTGTACTGGGAATCTGCTGGATAACATTGGAATATTAACACCTAGTGCATGGGGAATCTGTTTGATATCACTTGAATATTCACACCTTGAGTACTGAGAATCTGTTAGACATCACTGAAATATTCACACCTCGCGCACTGGGAACCTGTTAGATAATCCTGGAATATTCACATCTGTTAGATATCACTAGAATATTCAGAATCTGCTGGATAACCCTGGAATATTCACAACTAGTGCACGGGGAATCTGTTCGATATCATTGGAATATTCACACCTCACGCACTGGGAATCTGTTAGATATCACTGGAATATTCACACTGACTGTACTGGGAATCTGTTAGATAACCCTGGAATATTCACACCTAGTGTACTGGGAATCTGTTAGATAACCCTGGAATATTCACACCTAGTGTAGCGGGCATCAGTTAAATATCACTTGAATATTCACACATAGTGTACTGGGAATCTGTGAGTTTAACCTGGAATATGCTTACTTTGTGTATTGGGAATCTCTTAGATATCCCTGGAATATTCACACCTCGTCGACTCTGAATCTGTTCAATAACACTGGATTGTTCACACCTAGTGTACTATGAATCTGTTCGATATCACTGGAATGTTCACACCTAGTGTACTTGGAATCTGTTAGATATCACTGGAATATTCAAATCTAGTGCACTGGGAATCTGTTAGATATCACTGGGATATTCATACTTAGTGTACTGGGAATCTGTTAGATATCACTGGGATATTCAAACTTAGTGTACTGGGAATCTGTTAGATATCACTGGAATATTCACACTTCGTTCACTGGGAATCTGTTAGATATCACTGGGATATTCATACTTAGTGTACTGCGAATCTGTTAGATATCACTGGAATATTCACACTGACTGTACTGGGAATCTGTAAGAAATCACTGTAATATTCACACTGACTGTACTGGGAATCTGCTGGATGACCCTGGAATATTCACAACTCGTGCACGGGGAATCTGTTCGATATCACTGGAATATTCACATCTAGTGTATTCGGAATCTGTTAGATAACCCTGGAATAATCACACCTTGAGTACTGTGAATCTGTTAGATATCACTCGAATATTCACATCTCGCGCACTGGGAACCTGTTAGATAATCCTGGAATATTCACACCTAGTGAACTGGGAATCTGTTAGATGTCACTGGAATATTCACACTTATTGTAGTTGCAATCTGTTAGATAACACTGGAATTTTCACACCGACTGTACTGGGAATCTGGTAGACAATCCTGGAATATTCACACCTAGTGTAGTAGGAATCTGTTAGATATCACTGGAATATTCACACCGAGTGTAGTGGGTATCTTTTCGATATCACTGGAATATTCACACCTCGTGTACTAGGAATCTGTTAGATATCACTGGAATATTCACAGCTAGTGGAGTGGGAATCTGTAAGACATCACTGTAATATTCACACTGACTGTACTGGGAATCTGTAAGAAATCACTGTAATATTCACACTGACTGTACTGGGAATCTGATAGATATCACTGGACTATTCACTCCTAGTGTACTGGGAATCTGTTAGATATCACTGGATTATTCACAACTAGTGTACTGGGAATCTGCTGGATAACCCTGGAATATTCACACCTAGTGCACGGGGAATCTGTTCGTTATCACTGGAATATTCACACGTAGTGTACTGGGAATCTGTTAGATATCACTGGAATATTCACATCTAGAGTATTGGGAACCTGTTAGATAACCCTTGAATATTCACACCTTTAGTACTGGGAATCTGTTAGATATCACTGGAATATTCACAGCGAGTGCACTGGGAATCTGTTAAACAATTCTGGAATATTCACACCCGGTGTATTGGTAATCTGTTACATAACCTTGGAATATTCACACATAATGTAGTGGCAATCTTTTCGATATCACTGGAATATTCACACCTCGTGTACTAGGAATCTGTTAGATATCACTGGAATATTCACACCTAGTGGAGTGGGAATCTGTTAGATATCACTGGATTATTCACTCCTAGGGTACTGGGAATCTGTTAGCTATCACTGGAATATTTACACCTAGTGTATTGGGAATCTGTTAGATAACCCTGGAATATTCACATCTTGAGTACTGGGAATCTGCTGGATAACCCTGGAATATTCACACCTAGTGCACTGGGAAGCTGTTAGATATCACTGGAATACTCATACCAAGTGTACTGGGAATCTGTTCGATATCACTGGAATAATCACACCAAGTGTGCTGGGAATCTGTTAGATATCACTGGAATAATCACACCAAGTGTGCTGGGAATCTGTTAGATATCACTGGAATACTCACACCTAGTGTACTGGGAATCTGTAAGATCAACCTGGAATATTCACACCCAGTGTATTGGGAATCTGTTAGATATCACTGGAATATTCACACATAGTGTACTGGAAATCTGTGAGTTTAACCTGGAATATGCTTACTTTGTGTATTGGGAATCTCTTAGATATCCCTGGAATATTCACACCTTGTTGACTCTGAATCTGTTCGATAACACTGGAATGTTCACACCTAGTGTACTATGAATCTGTTCGATATCACTGGGATATTCATACTTAGTGTACTGGGGATCTGTTAGATATCACTGGAATATTCAAATCTAGTGCACTGGGAATCTGTTAGATATCACTGGAATATTCACAACTCGTGCACGGGGAATCTGTTCGATATCACTGGAATATTTACATCTAGTGTATTCGGAATCTGTTAGATAACCATGGAATAATCACACCTTGAGTACTGTGAATCTGTTAGATATCACTCGAATATTCACACCTCGTGCACTGGGAACCTGTTAGATAATCCTGGAATATTCACACCTAGTGAACTGGGAATCTGTTAGATGTCACTGGAATATTCACACTGACTGGACTGGGAATCTGTTAGATAACCCTGGAATATTCACACCTAGTGTACTGGGAATGTGTTAGATAACCCTGGAATAGTCACACCTAGTGTAGCGGGCATCAGTTAAATATCACTTGAATATTCACACATAGTGTACTGGGAATCTGTGAGTTTAACCTGGAATATGCTTACTTTGTGTATTGGGAATCTCTTAGATATCCCTGGAATATTCACACCTTGTCGACTCTGAATCTGTTCGATAACACTGGAATATTCACACCTAGTGTACTATGAATCTGTTCGATATCACTGGAATGTTCACACCTAGTGTACTGGGAATCTGTTAGATATCACTGGAATATTCAAATCTAGTGCACTGGGAATCTGTTAGATATCACTGGGATATTCATACTTAGTGTACTGGGAATCTGTTAGATATCACTGCGATATTCAAACTTAGTGTACTGGGAATCTGTTAGATATCACTGGAATATTCACACTTCGTTCACTGGGAATCTGTTAGATATCACTGGGATATTCATATTTAGTGTACTGGGAATCTGTTAGATATCACTGTAATATTCACACTGACTGTCCTGGGAATCTGTAAGAAATCACTGTAATATTCACACTGACTGTACTGGGAATCTCCTGGATGACCCTGGAATATTCACAACTCGTGCACGGGGAATCTGTTCGATATCACTGGAATATTCACATCTAGTGTATTCGGAATCTGTTAGATAACCCTGGAATAATCACACCTTGAGTACTGTGAATCTGTTAGATATCACTCGAATATTCACACCTTGTGCACTGGGAACCTGTTAGATAATCCTGGAATATTCACACCTAGTGAACTGGGAATCTGTTAGATGTCACTGGAATATTCACACTGACTGGACTGGGAATCTGTTAGATAACCCTGGAATATTCACACCTAGTGTACTGGGAATGTGTTAGATAACCCTGGAATATTCACACCTAGTGTAGCGGGCATCAGTTAAATATCACTTGAATATTCACACATAGTGTACTGGGAATCTGTGAGTTTAACCTGAAATATGCTTACTTTGTGTATTGGGAATCTCTTAGATATCCCTGGAATATTCACACCTTGTCGACTCTGAATCTGTTCGATAACACTGGAATATTCACACCTAGTGTACTATGAATCTGTTCGATATCACTGGAATGTTCACACCTAGTGTACTGGGAATCTGTTAGATATCACTGGAATATTCAAATCTAGTGCACTGGGAATCTGTTAGATATCACTGGGATATTCATACTTAGTGTACTGGGAATCTGTTAGATATCACTGGGATATTCAAACTTAGTGTACTGGGAATCTGTTAGATATCACTGGAATATTCACACTTCGTTCACTGGGAATCTGTTAGATATCACTGGAATACTCACACCTCGTGTACTGGGAATCTGTTAGATATCACTGGATTATTCACACTGACTGTCCTGGGAATCTGTAAGAAATCACTGTAATATTCACACTGACTGTACTGGGAATCTGCTGGATGACCCTGGAATTTTCACAACTCGTGCACGGGGAATCTGTTCGATATCACTGGAATATTCACATCTAGTGTATTCGGAATCAGTTAGATAACCCTGGAATAATCACACCTTGAGTACTGTGAATCTGTTAGATATCACTCGAATATTCACACCTCGTGCACTGGGAACCTGTTAGATAATCCTGGAATATTCACACCTAGTGAACTGGGAATCTGTTAGATGTCACTGGAATATTCACACTGATTGTAGTGGCAATCTGTTAGATAACACTGGAATATTCACACCGACTGTACTGGGAATCTGGTAGACAATCCTGGAATATTCACACCTAGTGTAGTAGGAATCTGTTAGATATCACTGGAATATCCACACCCAGTGTATTGGTAATCTGTTAGATAACCTTGGAATATTCACACCTAGTGTACTGGGATATTGTTAGATAACACTGGAATATTCACACCTAGTGTACTGGGAATCTGTTAGATATCACTGGAATATTGACACCTAGTGTAGTGGGTATTTTTTCGATATCACTGGAATATTCACACCTCGTGTACTAGGAATCTGTTAGATATCACTGGAATATTCACAGCTAGTGGAGTGGGAATCTGTAAGAAATCACTGTAATATTCACACTGACTGTACTGGGAATCTGTAAGAAATCACTGTAATATTCACACTGACTGTACTGGGAATCTGATAGATATCACTGGACTATTAACTCCTAGTGTACTGGGAATCTGTTAGATATCACTGGATAATTCACAACTAGTGTACTGGGAATCTGCTGGATAATCCTGGAATATTCATACCTAGTGCACGGGGAATCTGTTCGTTATCACTGGAATATTCACACATAGTGTACTAGGAATCTGTTAGATATCACTGGAATATTCACACTTACTGTGCTGGGAATCTGTAAGATAACCCGAGAATATTCACACCCAGTGTGCTTGGAATCTGTTAGATAACACTGGAATACTCACAGCGAGTGTACTGGGAATCTGTTAGACAATCCTGGAATATTCACACCCGGTGTATTGGTAATCTGTTACATAACCTTGGAATATTCACACCTAGTGTAGTGGCAATCTTTTCGATATCACTGGAATATTCACATCTCGTGTACTAGGAATCTGTTAGATATCACTGGAATATTCACACCTAGTGTACTGGGAATCTTTTAGATATCACTGGAATATTCAAGCCTAGTGTACTGGGATTCAGTTAGATGTCACTAGAATATTCACACCTAGTGTACTGGGAATCTGTTAGATGTCGCTGGAATATTCACACCTAGTGTACTGGGAATCAATTAGATGTCACTAGAATATTCACACCTAGTGCACTGGGATATTCGTAGATAACCCAGGAATATTCACATTTCGTTCACTGGGAATCTGTTAGATATCACTGGAATATTCATAATTAGTGTACTGGAAATCTGTTAGATATCACTGGAGTATTCACACCTTGTGTACTGGGAATCTGTTAGATATCACTGGAATAGTCACACATAGTGTACTGGTAATCTTTTCGATAACACTGGAATATTCACACCTCGTGTATAAGGAATCTGTGAGATAATCCTGGAATATTCACACCTAGTGTACTGGGAATCTGTTAGATATCACTGGAAAATTTAAACTTAGTGTACTGCGAATCGGTTAGATAACCCTGGAATATTCACAGATCGTGTTCTGGGAACCTGTTAGATAATCCTGGAATATTCACACCTAGTGTACAGGGAATCTGTCAGATATCACTGGAATATTCACACATAGCGTACTGTGAATTTGTTAGAAAACACTGGAATATTCACAATAGTGGACTGGGAATCTGTTCGGTTTCACTGGAATATTCACACCTCGTGGACTGGGAATCAGTTAGATGTCACTGGAATATTCACACTGACTGTACTGGCAATCTGTTAGATAAACCTTGAATATTAACACCTAGTGTACTGGAAATCTGTTAGATATCACTGGAATATTCACACCTAGTTTACTGGGAATCTGTTAGATATACCTGGAATATTCACACCTAGTGCACTGGGTAGCTGTTAGATATCACTGGAATATTCACACCTCGTCTTCTATGAATATGTTCGATAACACTGGAATGTTCACACGTATTGACATCTAGTGTACTGGGAATCTGTTATATATAACTGGAATATTCACACCTAGTGTACTGGCAATCTGTTAGATAACCCTGGAATATTCACACCTAGATCACTGGGAAACTGTTAGATATCACTGGAATAATTACACCTATAGAACTGGGAATCTGTTAGATAACACTGGAATATTCACACCAAGTGTCCTGGGAATCAGTTAGATATCACTGGAATATTCATACCTAGTGTACTGGAAATCTGTTTGGTAATGCTGGAGTATTCACAGCTCGTGTACTGGGAATCTGTTCGATATCACAGGACTTTTCACACCTATTGTACTGAGAATCTGTTAGATAACCTTCCTATATTCACACCAAGTGTCCTGGGAATCTGTTTGATATCACTGGAATATTCACATCTAGTGAACTGGGAATCTGTGAGATATCACTGGAAAACTCACACCCAGTGTACTGGTAATCTGTTAGATAGCCTTGGAATATTCACACCTAGTGTTCTGGGATATTGTTAGATAACCCTGCAATATTCACACCTAGAGTATTGGGAATCTGTTAGATATCACTGGAATATTCACACCTAGTCTACTGAAAATCTGTTAGATATCACTGGAATATTCCCACCTAGTTTACTGGGAATCTGTTAGATAAATCTGGAATATTCACACCTAGAGTATTGGGAATCTGTTAGCTATCACTGGAATACTCACACCTACTGTACTGGTAATCTGTTAGATATCACTGGAATATTCCCACCTAGTGTACTGGGAATCTGTTCAATACCACTGGAATATTCACATCTAGTGTACTGGGAAGCTGTGAGATATCACTGGAATATTCACACCTAGAGTACTGGGAATCTGTTAGATATCACTGGAATATTTACATCTAGTGTACTGGGAATCTGTTAGATATCACTGGAATATTCACATCTTGTGCACTGGGAATCAGTTAGATGTTACTGTAATATTCACACCTAGTGTACTGGGAATCTGTTAGATATCAATGGAATATTTACACCTATAGAACTGGGAATCTGTTAGATAACACTGGAATATTCACAGCAAGTGTCCTGGGAATCTTTTAGATATCATTGGAATATTCACACCAAGTGTCCTGGGAATCTGTTAGATATCACTGGAATATTCCCACCGAGTGTACTGGGAATCTGTTCAATACCACTGGAATATTCACATCTAGTGTACTGGGAAGCTGTGAGATATCACTGGAATATTCACACCTAGAGTACTGGGAATCTGTTAGATATCACTGGAATATTTACATCTAGTGTACTGGGAATCTGTTAGATATCACTGGAATATTCACACCTTGTGCACTGGGAATTAGTTAGATGTTACTGTAATATTCACACCTAGTGTACTGGGAATCTGTTAGATATCACTGGAATATTCACACTTACTGTACTGGGAATCAGTTAGATATCAGTGGAATATTCACACTGAGTGAACTGGGAATCTGTTGGATATCACTGGAATATTCACACCCAGTGTACTGGTAATCTGTTAGCTAACCTTGGAACATTCACACCTAGTGTACTTGGATATTGTTAGATAACCCTGAAATATTCACACCTAGTGTACTGGGAATCTGTTCGATGACCTTGGAATATTCACACCTAGTGTGCAGGGAATCGGTTAGATAACCCTGAAATATTCAGACCAAGTGTACTGGGGATCTGTTAGATATCTCCGGAATATTCACACCTAGTGTACTGGGAATCTCTTAAATTACCCTGGAATATTCACACCTCGTGTACTGGGAATATTTCAGCTATCACAGGAATATTCACACCAAGTGTAGTGGGAATCTGTTCGTCAACCCTGGAATATTCACACCTAGAGTATTGGGAATCTGTTATATATCATTGGAATATTCACACCTTCTCGACTGGAAATCTGTTAGATATCACTGGTATATTCATACATAGTGTCCTGGGAATCTGTTAGATACCATTGGAATATTCACCCCTCGTGTACTGGGAATCTATTAGATATCATTGCTATATTCCCACCTAGTTTAGTGATAATATATTAGACAAGCCTGGAATATTTACACCCAGTATCCTGGGAATCTGTTAGATATCACTGGAATATTCACACCCAGTGTACTGGGAATCTGTTAGATATCACTGGAATATTCACACCTAGTGTACTGGGAACCTGTTTGATAATCCTGGAATATTCACACCTAGTGTACTGGGAATCTGTTAGATAACCTTGGATTATTCACACCTAGTGTACTAGGAATCTGTTAGATATCACTTTCTTATTCTCACGTACAGTAATCGGAATCTGTTAGATATCATTGGAATATTCACCCCTCGTATACTGGGAATCTATTAGATATCACTGGTATATTCCCACCTAGTTTAGTGAGAATATGTTAGACAAGCGTGGAATATTCACACCTAGTGTAGTGGGAATCTGTTAGATATCACTGGAATATTCACAACTAGTGTACTGGGAATCTGTTAGATATCACTGGAATATTTACATCTAGTGTACTGTGAATCTGTTAGATATCACTGAAATATTCACACATCATGTCCTGGGAATCTGTTAGATATCACTGGAATATTCGCACCTACTTTACTGGGAATCTGTTAGATATCACTGGAATATTCAAACCTAGTGTTCTGGGAATCTTTTAGATATCATTGGAATATTCACACCAAGTGTCCTGGGAATCTGTTAGATATCACTGGAATATTCCCACCGAGTGTACTGGGAATCTGTTCAATACCACTGGAATATTCACATCTAGTGTACTGGGAAGCTGTGAGATATCACTGGAATATTCACACCTAGAGTACTGGGAATCTGTTAGATATCACTGGAATATTGACATCTAATGTACTGGGAATCTGTTAGATATCACTGGAATATTCACACCTTGTGCACTGGGAATCAGTTAGATGTTACTGTAATATTCACACCTAGTGTACTGGAAATCTGTTAGATATCACTGGAATATTCACACTTACTGTACTGGGAATCAGTTAGATATCAGTGGAATATTCACACTGAGTGAACTGGGAATCTGTTGGATATCACTGGAATATTCACACCCAGTGTACTGGTAATCTGTTAGAAAACCTTGGAACATTCACACCTAGTGTACTGGGAAATTGTTAGATAACCCTGAAATATTCACACCTAGTGTACTGGGAATCTGTTCGATGACCTTGGAATATTCACACCTAGTGTGCAGGGAATCGGTTAGATAACCCTGAAATATTCAGACCAAGTGTACTGGGGATCTGTTAGATATCTCCGGAATATTCACACCTAGTGTACTGGGAATCTGTTAAATTACCCTGGAATATTCACACCTCGTGTACTGGGAATATTTCAGCTATCACAGGAATATTCACACCAAGTGTCCTGGGAATCTGTTAGATATCACTGGAATATTCCCACCGAGTGTACTGGGAATCTGTTCAATACCACTGGAATATTCACATCTAGTGTACTGAGAAGCTGTGAGATATCACTGGAATATTCACACCTAGAGTACTGGGAATCTGTTAGATATCACTGGAATATTTACATCTAGTGTACTGGGAATCTGTTAGATATCACTGGAATATTCACACCTTGTGCACTGTGGAATCAGTTAGATGTTACTGTAATATTCACACCTAGTGTACTGGGAATCTGTTAGATATCACTGGAATATTCACACTTACTGTACTGGGAATCAGTTAGGTATCAGTGGAATATTCACACTGAGTGAACTGGGAATCTGTTGGATATCACTGGAATATTCACACCCAGTGTACTGGTAATCTGTTAGATAACCTTGGAACATTCACACCTAGTGTACTGGGATATTGTTAGATAACCCTGAAATATTCACACCTAGTGTACTGGGAATCTGTTCGATGACCTTGGAATATTCACACCTAGTGTGCAGGGAATCGGTTAGATAACCCTGAAATATTCAGACCAAGTGTACTGGGGATCTGTTAGATATCTCCGGAATATTCACACCTAGTGTACTGGGAATCTCTTAAATTACCCTGGAATATTCACACCTCGTGTACTGGGAATATTTCAGCTATCACAGGAATATTCACACCAAGTGTAGTGGGAATCTGTTCGTCAACCCTGGAATATTCACACCTAGAGTATTGGGAATCTGTTATATATCATTGGAATATTCACACCTTCTCGACTGGAAATCTGTTAGATATCACTGGTATATTCATACATAGTGTCCTGGGAATCTGTTAGATACCATTGGAATATTCACCCCTCGTGTACTGGGAATCTATTAGATATCATTGCTATATTCCCACCTAGTTTAGTGATAATATATTAGACAAGCCTGGAATATTTACACCCAGTATCCTGGGAATCTGTTAGATATCACTGGAATATTCACACCCAGTGTACTGGGAATCTGTTAGATATCACTGGAATATTCACACCTAGTGTACTGGGAACCTGTTTGATAATCCTGGAATATTCACACCTAGTGTACTGGGAATCTGTTAGATAACCTTGGATTATTCACACCTAGTGTACTAGGAATCTGTTAGATATCACTTTCTTATTCTCACCTACAGTAATCGGAATCTGTTAGATATCATTGGAATATTCACCCCTCGTATACTGGGAATCTATTAGATATCACTGGTATATTCCCACCTAGTTTAGTGAGAATATGTTAGACAAGCGTGGAATATTCACACCTAGTGTAGTGGGAATCTGTTAGATATCACTGGAATATTCACAACTAGTGTACTGGGAATCTGTTAGATATCACTGGAATATTTACATCTAGTGTACTGGGAATCTGTTAGATATCACTGGAATATTCACACTAAGTGAACTGGGAATTGGTTAGATAACCCTGGAATATTCACACCGAGTGAACTGGGAATCTTTTGGATATCACTGGAATATTCACACCCAGTGTACTTGTAATCTGTTAGAAAACCTTGGAATATTCACATCCAGTGTACTGGGATATTGTTAGATAACCCTGAAATATTCACACCTAGTGTACTGGGAATCTGTTCGATGACCTTGGAATATTCACACCTCGAGTTATGGGAATCGGTTAGATAACCCTAGAATATTCACATCTATTGTACTGGGAATCTGATCGATATCACTGGAATATTCACACCTAGTGTACTGTGAATCTGTTAGATATCACTGAAATATTCACACATCGTGTCCTGGGAATCTGTTAGATATCACTGGAATATTCGCACCTACTTTACTGGGAATCTGTTAGATATCACTGGAATATTCAAACCTAGTGTTCTGGGAATCTTTTAGATATCATTGGAATATTCACACCAAGTGTCCTGGGAATCTGTTAGATATCACTGGAATATTCCCACCGAGTGTACTGGGAATCTGTTCAATACCACTGGAATATTCACATCTAGTGTACTGGGAAGCTGTGAGATATCACTGGAATATTCACACCTAGAGTACTGGGAATCTGTTAGATATCACTGGAATATTTACATCTAGTGTACTGGGAATCTGTTAGATATCACTGGAATATTCACACCTTGTGCACTGGGAATCAGTTAGATGTTACTGTAATATTCACACCTAGTGTACTGGGAATCTGTTAGATATCACTGGAATATTCACACTTACTGTACTGGGAATCAGTTAGATATCAGTGGAATATTCACACTGAGTGAACTGGGAATCTGTTGGATATCACTGGAATATTCACACCCAGTGTACTGGTAATCTGTTAGAAAACCTTGGAACATTCACACCTAGTGTACTGGGAAATTGTTAGATAACCCTGAAATATTCACACCTAGTGTACTGGGAATCTGTTCGATGACCTTGGAATATTCACACCTAGTGTGCAGGGAATCGGTTAGATAACCCTGAAATATTCAGACCAAGTGTACTGGGGATCTGTTAGATATCTCCGGAATATTCACACCTAGTGTACTGGGAATCTGTTAAATTACCCTGGAATATTCACACCTCGTGTACTGGGAATATTTCAGCTATCACAGGAATATTCACACCAAGTGTAGTGGGAATCTGTTCGTCAACCCTGGAATATTCACACCTAGAGTATTGGGAATCTGTTATATATCATTGAAATATTCACACCTGCTCGACTGGAAATCTGTTAGATATCACTGGTATATTCATACATAGTGTCCTGGGAATCTGTTAGATACCATTGGAATATTCACCCCTCGTGTACTGGGAATCTATTAGATATCATTGCTATATTCCCACCTAGTTTAGTGATAATATATTAGACAAGCCTGGAATATTTACACCCAGTATCCTGGGAATCTGTTAGATATCACTGGAATATTCACACCCAGTGTACTGGGAATCTGTTAGATATCACTGGAATATTCACACCTAGTGTACTGGAAACGTGTTTGATAATCCTGGAATATTCACACCTAGTGTACTGGGAATCTGTTAGATAACCTTGGATTATTCACACCTAGTGTACTAGGAATCTGTTAGATATCACTTTCTTATTCTCACCTACAGTAATCGGAATCTGTTAGATATCATTGGAATATTCACCCCTCGTATACTGGGAATCTATTAGATATCACTGGTATATTCCCACCTAGTTTAGTGAGAATATGTTAGACAAGCGTGGAATATTCACACCTAGTGTACTGGGAATCTGTTAGATATCACTGGAATATTCACAACTAGTGTACTGGGAATCTGTTAGATATCACTGGAATATTTACATCTCGTGTACTGGGAATCTGTTAGATATCACTGGAATATTCACACTGTTAGCGTTAGTGTTTTCTTAGAAGAATCACTCAACACTCAGAGTCGGTTCCAATGCTGATGCAGCTTTTATAACGCTCAGCGGGGAGGAAAAACTCAGGACCGTATCCAGGTTTCTCTCCACAGAACAAAGAGTTACATGTACCTTTATATGTTTCACAACAGTTACAAAACAGTTTACTACAGTTACACAGCCCATCACGGCTGGACACAAGCCAATCACAACGATTATAGATTACATATAGGTTCTTTTAACCCAATAGAATTCCCCTAGTATCCAGGGAACCATATGTTCGGTTATTGTCAGCTTGGGCTGATCGATGGCTTTATAGGTTCTCTCCCTAGTTCTTTCATCTGGGAGAAATAATTGGTTTATGGCCTTGTTCACAGGAGATGGTTTCCTTCTTATCTCTGTCTTCCCAGGCATTCCTACAGTTGGCCTCACAGGGTTATTGCTCGGTCAGTGAACGTTCAACAGTTCACAGCTTGACTACCTGATTTCCCATAATGCCTGGGCAGCCATTTTATGTGTGTGTCCATTTAAGCTTATGTGAGTTTTAAATATCCAGCAGGTGCCTAATGCCTAAGTCTATATATATATTTCTACTCTCTACAACAATTCCCCCTTTCGGTAAAGGGACTAGTCCTAGTCCCCTTTTAACCGAAATACTGCCTTTATCTGATATTTGTGCACGGCCCGGTATTCCTTGCCTCAACGTGCTGGCCAGTCACGCGGTTTCAGGAGTTCCGGTTGCTTAAATCAAATTAACAAAGACTAGCTCCTCCCGTCCCCTTATCAAACAGGCCTGTTTAATATCCAGGGAACGGTGATTAGTCCGTTTCCGCCGTTTGTGGCGCCTGCATACCTGGCAGGCCATCACGCCCCATGTTATTGCTAAGATTAATTGTATACCGACCAGTGTGTGTGAAATAATTCGGATCCATGGGTGGATGTTCACATTTATTCCCCAGTCCCAGACCTTTCTCCACCAACTCTGACTTTGTAAGTCTACCTCGGTATCTTCTTCCAGTTCTTTGATTTTAGTTTGTAGCTGGTGATAGAGTTTTACGGATTGGCCCACTCTGAGCCTTAACTCCCGTTATACCTCGGTTAGATGTGGGATAGGGACCTGCTCTGGCTCGTCATAATCCTGCAAATGATCATGGAGCTGATCAGTTACTTCAATAACTTCGGACTTCCGGCGCCTAACCTGGGTGATATGTGCTTGCCCGATCGCGACAGGTCGTAGTGGTGTAAAGCAAAAGTTTGGCTGCGGTATAGGGCACTGTAGGTCATTATACTGGTATGAACGCTCTGTGGTAGAGACGCAGTATCTCCCCTCCCTCCATAGCCTGCCCTCGCGAAGTGCATGTGTGCGGGCACTATTTCTAGTACACACCCGTTGGTTCGGTTAAACCCGCACTCGTCTAGTTCCCCTCGGCCCACCGGGTGAGGGCATACTGTGATTTCCCCCCTTTGCTTGCAATCTGCTAGGGAAATCCCAGTAAGTATGTTGTTTCGACGAACGGCAGAGGTGGTGGTTAGGTAGTAGCGTATTGAGACATTTTCCCGTATTACTCCGATATTCTCTAGTTGGTATAAGGGGAACGGCCCTGAGTCCGGCGTTGCTATAGGGATCACCAGGACTATCCCTATCCCGGTAGTCCTACCCATCTGGCAATCTGGAATTGCGGGGTATACTCGGGTCAGTCCCTTCAGAGTACAATTATCCAGTGTCCCCCTTTGGTTCGCCAACTGAGCTAAATGTGAACTGTCTATCCAATCGGGTACTTCCCCGCGTTGGATCTGGTCAAGGTTGTGGCGGATCTGTCCCACCATCCACAGACCATAAGCATGACAGAGTTTCCCCTGTCTTTGCTTTATTGTATCTTCTTGTTCTCTATCAATGAGGTGATTGATGGTTTTGGCGTGAGCTTCCAGGACTGAGATGCCATCCAACTGGATTTCGGCACCCTCCTTTCCTAGGTTGGCCTGGTCTTCCTGGTTTTGCTCCACCCTCTCCAATAACCCCTTCATCACCCCTTTAAGCTGTTCTACCCTCTCATTTAACCCTTGTATGTCTATCGAGTTCACTACGGAGGTTCCTGTATTGAAAACGGTAGCAACATCATTTACTATTTCCCTCTTCACCCTGGGTGCTAACCCTTGTCCCCGGAACTTACTGGCACCCATGGCATCGGCAGCCTGCTGCATTACGACTTTACTTAATACATTGTACATCTTCCTTGACTGTTCGGTACAATATTCCGGCATCTGGATGCCTGAAATATTGATCAGAACAGGCACAATTTCATGTTTAACATTATCATACAATAATTCCCCTTCGTTGTACATTACAATCCCATTCTCTGGTCCCTTCGTAGTTATGGGACAAGGCAGTTCTTCGGGCAATGTAGTGATTCTTATGGGGCGCGGTGTCGGAGGGGGTGAGAAACATACATACAATGATATTGCAGCCGCCCCCGCCTCCTCGTAATACCCACACAGCCCCATTCCCTTCTTGCGGATGACTGATTGCTGGGATTGTCCCGGAGGCGCGCAAATTATGCCGAAAGTACATTCATCAGGCCCTTTGACATCCCTCCGTTTAATGCATCTGCTCCTTATACCCGTGGAGCACTGTACACATACTCTTATTCTTATTAGGATTCTTATTAGGATTCACTTGTAACCATGCATTAAAATAAGTCCTGTCCTTGCTCCAGTCCTTGGCTGCTGGGATGCACATTCTGTCCGTTAAATTAAACAAGACTCCATAGTTCATATAGTTGTTTATTTCCAGCGTGCTCTGCTGTCCGTCGGTGTTGCCCAGGGTACGTGCATGTCGCAGGGCTATCCATATTACGAGTAGCGCCTTTTGTATTCCCATTCCGGTAAGTATTATCTGTAATTTTAAACAGACGGCCTGGTCGTCACCAGGGATTAAGTTTTTTGCTCTACGAGTGTCCCTGTCACCCTGCAAAATCAGAAGGACAAGGTTATAATCGAACCATTTCGAGCTGAATCTGTAGGGCGTGCGCCCGTGTCTTTACCCACTTAAATATTACCCAAACTCCTATTATGACCAAGGCCAAAGCTATTCCTCCAAACATCGCTGTCTGCTTTACCGTTAGGTTGGATTTGTGGACTACACCTACCCACCGTGGGGTACATTGGCTCTATTGCCAGAGGTGATGGTGCTATGGCTGCGCACTGCACTATCCGTCTAGACCCGTTATCTCTTCCAGCCTGTTTATCTTAGCTTTTAACTCTTCAATTTGTTTTATTGAGTATCTATTTCTTTATTGTATCAGGCAAGTATTATTACATAAGCTAGTTCTGTTTTTATTTTTGTTTCCTCTGTTAGGTGAGTCTTTTTTTTTCCTATTAAGAAATCCAAATTAATAATGTTCAGTATAAAACGGCTGTCAATGGAAAGGGTTAACTCCTTTCCAGGTTTGTAAGAAGACCTGATGTCATTACGTGACTTCACGTAATCATCTGAAAAAAAAAGTCTTTGTGCCTTCAAAACTGGCTTCGAAATTAGGAATCCGTTAAACAGCATAAATCATTAGAGTAAACTCCAATGTTTTCTTAACTTCTAATTCAAGTACTTGCCAAAGAATTTTTTTTTTTAAATTGTTTTAAAACAAGACCACACATACAATAGCAATTTTGTTTACTGAAATTCAATTCTGTTTTTTTTTTATTTCTCTCTTTCTCCTCGTTATCTTCAAAACCCTCCTGCTTGTTTAGACTGTTCGGGACATTTTTGATAAACACTGTCCATTTTGGAAATCTTTTCAAACTGCATTGAAACTTTTTCATAATTGAAAATTCGAATCCATGTAGAGTGTTTTTTTACTTATTCCAATTTTTTTTCTCTTCTAATTAAACCAATATCTTTTTCACAGCAAACATCAACTAGTATTTAGTAAGTTATGTCTTTTTCCATTTAGTCTGTTACATCTTTTTTTTTCTTTCTTCAAATTAGGTTTTGTATTTTACACGGAGGGTTCGTAACTCCATAAAGTTGTTAATTTAAAATCATTTGTTTACTTTCAAAGTGGCGTCTTTATCTTTTTATTTTTCTCCATAACTGGAATGGAGTCCAGCTTTTGAGTGCTGCCTTTCGTTATCTCAAAATGCTCCAGTTTCAAAGTCGTTACTAAAGCTTGCTGTTTTTTAACATTTTCCAAAAGTTCCTTTTACACCTTCGCAGATAGCTCGCCACTTGCCCAGGAGTTTGACCTGATCAGATTTAATTTAATCTTTTTCTTTTTTTTTTAAATCCACCTCAGTATTTCCTGTGCCTTCTCTGAATATCTCAAAATCCCAATTCAAACGTTGTAATTTCAATCTTTATTTAAAACTTTTTTTTTTAGAAGCTCTTTTTTTTTAAAGCATTCTTTATCTCATTCCGAGACTAAATTTATGTCTTTCAACCCAATCAATCATTGCATGTTTTCTTTCGGCAAGTAAGTGAGCATGTCAAATAAATATTTTGCTCAACAAACCTATTCTTTATTTGTTTATTTTCCTAGCTCCGTAACTTATCATCCGAATAAATCCACACCTGCGTTTCGAACTTAAATTTCTTAAAACTTCCCACATACAGGACAACATTACAAAGGGTTAAAAAAAGACTTTCACTCTGTTTCTAAAATAAACAGACACTTGCATTCCTCTTCCAACCAGGCTTTCGGAACATGAAAACATAAAAAATTCATTCTGCAGTCAAAAATCACACAGACACTTCTCACTCAACGATCAGACATTTACAACAGTCTCTCTTCTTGTTTTGGCCGGCTCTATTTTTGGATCCATGACCTTTCAGGGAATTCGTAGTTTTATCTAAATAATTCCTCACATAACTAATTCCTGAGGATTCCACCCTGCTTTAATCATTTTTTCAATTAGCTTCTTTTGTTTTTCCGCCAGGTGGCGGGTAAGCGACCCTTCTGGTCCCCACTCGAGTTTACTTGTTTTCATGGCCATTCCTGGGTAGGACTAGTACCGTTAGGAATCTACTCTCAGAGGTCCGCTTTCTTTCTAGCGCGACTTGTAGTAAACTGTCTCCTGGCTACTGTCAGGTCACAAGTTCTGCTGTTACACAGACTTATACAATTCTTAAAAACGCGTTTAAGCAATTCCCGCAGTGCTCTACGTATCCTTAACGACTACCTACCACCGCTCAGCCCGTTGGTCCGACCCTGTTCACAGGTTTGGATTCCGTTAGCCGCTGTACACCGCTTGGTTCTACCCCGGGGTATTTCAAATTACACTACTGGGTCTGGAAGATGTCTCTCGGTATCACGATCCCACGGTCTAAGTGTGTTCCCTACGCCTACTTGGTTCCTGGCCGTCACGTGGGACAAAAGTCCTCTTAATTCAGGCTCAGGCTAGGCGTTTGAGATATTAGACCGTCTCCTCATGTCGATCAACCAGCTTCCACCTTCCGCACCCTTTATACTTAAAAATTGTTTTTTATACTCACCCGGGTTTTTTTTCCAAGGGCGTCCAGCGACTCCGGGAAATCCTGCCGACTACGCCATTGTTAGCGTTAGTGTTTTCTTAGAAGAATCACTCAACACTCAGAGTCGGTTCCAATGCTGATGCAGCTTTTATAACGCTCAGCGGGGAGGAAAAACTCAGGACCGTATCCAGGTTTCTCTCCACAGAACAAAGAGTTACATGTACCTTTATATGTTTCACAACAGTTACAAAACAGTTTACTACAGTTACACAGCCCATCACGGCTGGACACAAGCCAATCACAACGATTATAGATTACATATAGGTTCTTTTAACCCAATAGAATTCCCCTAGTATCCAGGGAACCATATGTTCGGTTATTGTCAGCTTGGGCTGATCGATGGCTTTATAGGTTCTCTCCCTAGTTCTTTCATCTGGGAGAAATAATTGGTTTGTGGCCTTGTTCACAGGAGATGGTTTCCTTCTTATCTCTGTCTTCCCAGGCATTCCTACAGTTGGCCTCACAGGGTTATTGCTCGGTCAGCGAACGTTCAACAGTTCACAGCTTGACTACCTGATTTCCCATAATGCCTGGGCAGCCATTTTATGTGTGTGTCCATTTAAGCTTATGTGAGTTTTAAATATCCAGCAGGTGCCTAATGCCTAAGTCTATATATATATTTCTACTCTCTACAACAATACTAAGTGAACTGGGAATCGGTTAGATAACCCTGGAATATTCACACCGAGTGAACTGGGAATCTTTTGGATATCACTGGAATATTCACACCCAGTGTACTTGTAATCTGTTAGAAAACCTTGGAATATTCACATCCAGTGTACTGGGATATTGTTAGATAACCCTGAAATATTCACACCTAGTGTACTGGGAATCTGTTCGATGACCTTGGAATATTCACACCTCGAGTTATGGGAATCGGTTAGATAACCCTGGAATATTCACATCTATTGTACTGGGAATCTGATCGATATCACTGGAATATTCACACCTAGTGTACTGTGAATCTGTTAGATATCACTGAAATATTCACACATCGTGTCCTGGGAATCTGTTAGATATCACTGGAATATTCGCACCTACTTTACTGGGAATCTGTTAGATATCACTGGAATATTCAAACCTAGTGTTCTGGGAATCTGTTAGATAACCCTGGAATATTCACACTGAGTGTGCTGGGAATCTCTTAGATATCACCGGAATATTCACACCGAGTGTACTGGGAATCTGTTAGATAGCACTGGAATATTCACACCTAGTGTACTGGGAATCTGTTAGATATCACTGGAATATTCATACTTAGTGTACTGGGAATCTGTTACATATCACTGGAATATTCACACCTCGTGTACTGTGAATCTGTTAGATATCACTGTATTATTCACAAATAGTGTACTGGGAATCTATTATATAACCCTGGAATATTCACACATAGTGTACTGGGAAGCTGTTAGATAACATTGGAATATTCACACCAAGTGCACTGGGAATCTGTTAGACATCACTGGAATATTTACATCAAGTATACTGGGAATCTGTTAGATATCACTGGAATATTCACACGAAGTGAACTGGGAATCGGTTAGACAACCCTGGAATATTCACACCTAGTGTACTGTGAATCTGTTAGATATCACAGGAATATTCACACTTAGTGTACTGGGAATCTGTTAGATATCACTGGAATATTTACATCTAGTGTAGTGGGAATCTGTTAGATATCACTGGAATATTCACACCTAGTGCACTGGGAATCAGTTAGATGTCACTGGAATATTCACACCTAGTGTACTGGGAATCTGTTAGATATCACTGGAATATTCACACCTAGTGTACTGGGAATCTGTTCGATGACCTTGGATTATTCATACCTAGTGTACTAGGAATCTGTTAGATATCACTTTCTTATTCTCACCTACTGTAATCAGAAACTGTTAGATATCATTGGAATATTCACCCCTCGTATACTGGGAATCTATTCGATATCACTGGTATATTCCCACCTAGTTTAGTGAGAATATGTTAGACAAGCATGGAATATTCACACCTAGTGTACTGGGAATCTGTTAGATATCACTGGAATATTCACAACTCGTGTACTGGGAATCTGTTAGATATCACTGGGATATTTACATCTAGTGTACTGGGAATCTGTTAGATATCACTGGAATATTCACACTAAGTGAACTGGGAATCGGTTAGATAACCCTGGAATATTCACTCAGCATGAACTGGGAATCTTTTGGATATCACTGGAATATTCACACCCAGTGTACTGGTAATCTGTTGGAAAACCTTGGAATATTCACATCCAGTGTACTGGGATATTGTTAGATAACCCTGAAATATTCACACCTAGTGTACTGGGAATCTGTTCGATGACCTTGGAATATTCACACCTCGAGTTCTGGGAATCGGTTAGATAACCCTGGAATATTCACATATATTATACTGGGAATCTGATCGATATCACTGGAATATTCACACCTAGTGTACTGTGAATCTGTTAGATATCACTGAAATATTCACACATCGTGTCCTGGGAATCTGTTAGATATCACTGGAATATTCACACCTACTTTACTGGGAATCTGTTAGATATCACTGGAATATTCAAACCTAGTGTACTGGGAATCTGTTAGATAACCCTGAAATATTCACACCGTGTGTGCTGGGAATCTCTTAGATATTACCAGAATATTCACACCGAGTGTACTGGTAATCTGTTAGTTAGCACTGGAATATTCACACCTCGTGTTCTGGGAATCTGTTAGATATCACTGGAATATTCATACTTATTGTACCGGGAAGCTGTTAGATATCACTGGAATATTCGCACCTAGTGTTCCGGAAATCTGTTAGATATCACTGGAATATTCATACTTAGTGTACTGGGAATCTGTTAGATAGCACTGGAATATTCATACTTAGTGTACTGGGAATCTGTTAGATATCACTGGAATATTCACACCTAGTGTACTGTGAATCTGTTAGATATCACTGTATTATTCATAAATAGTGTCCTGGGAATGTGTTATATAACCCTGGAATATTCACACATAGTGTACTGGGAATCTGTTAGATATCACTGGATTATTCACACCTATTGTAATGGGAATCTGTTCGATATCCCTGGAATATTCACACCTAGTGTACTGGAAACGTGTTTGATAATCCTGGATTAATAACACATAGTCTCCTGGGAATCTGTTAGATATCACTGGAATATTTATACCTACTGTACTGGGAAACTGTTAGATATCACTGGAATATTCACTCATAGTGTCCTGGAAATCTTTTAGATATCACTGGAATATTCACACCCTTTGTACTGGGAATCTGTTAGATGTCACTGGAATATTCACACCTATCGTGCTTGTAATCTGTTTGATATCACTGGAATATTCACAACCAGTGTCTTGGTAATCTGTTAGATAACCTTGGAATATTCATACTAAGTGTACTGGGAATCTGTTAGATATCACTGGAATATTCAAACCTATTGTACTGGGAATCTGTTAGCTATCCCTGGAATATTCACACCTAGCGTTCTGGGAATCTGTTCGATATCACTGGAATAATCACACCTAGTGTACCGGAATATTGTTTGATAACCCTGGAATATTCACACTTAGTTTACTGGGAATCTGTTAGATGCTATGGTAATATGCACACCTAATGTACTGGGAATCGGTTCGATAACCATGGAAAATTCACACCAAATGTACTGGGAATCTGTTAGATATCAGTGGAATATTCACACCTAATGGGCTGTGAATCTGTCAGATATTACTGGAATGTTCACACCTGGTGCATTGGGAAACTATTAGATATCACTGGAATATTCACACATACTCTACTGGGAATCTGTTGGCTATCACTGGAATATTCACACCTAGTGGACTGGGAATCTGTTAGATATCATTGGAATATTCATACCTAGTGTACTGGTAATCTGTTAGACATCACTGGAATATTCACTCCGAGTGTACTGGGAATCTGTTAGATATCACTGGAATATTCACACCTCGTCTCCTGGTAATCTGTTAGATTACCCTGCAATATTCACACCGAGTGTGTTGGGAATCTCTGAGATAACACTGGAATATTCACTGCTAGTGTACTGGATTCTGTTAGATAACCCTGGAATATTCACATCCAGTGTACTGCGAATCTATTAATTATCACTGTTATATTCACACCTCGCGTTCTTGAAATCTGTTAGATATCACTGGAATATTCATACTTAGTGTACTGGGAATCTGTTAGATATCAATGGAATATTCACATCTAGTGTACTAGGAATCTGTTAGATATCACTGGAATATTCACTCCCAGTTTATTGGTAATCTGTTAGATAATCTTGGAATATTCACACCTAGTGTACTGGGATATTGTTTGATAACCCTGGAATAGTCACACCTAGTATACTGGGAATCTGTTACATATCATTGGAATATTCACACCTAGTGTACTGGGAATCTGTTAGATATAACTGGAATATTCACACCTAGTGGAGTGGGAATCTGTAAGAAATCACTGGAATATTCACTCAGACTGTACTGGGAATGTGATAGATTTCACTGGACTATTCACACCTAGTGCACTGGGAATCTGTTAGATATCAGTAGAATATTCACATCTAGTGTACTGGGAATCTGTTAGATATCACTGGGTTATTCACAACAATTGTACTATGAATCTGCTGGATAACCCTGGAATATTCACACATAGTGTACTGGGAATCTGTTAGATAACACTGGAATATTCGCACCGAGTGCACTGGGAATCTTTCAGATAACCCTGGAAATTGCACACCTAATTTACTGGGAGTCTGTTAGATATCACTGGAATATTCACACCTAGTCTCCTGATAATCTGTTAAATAACCTTGGAATATTCACATCGAGTGTACTGGGATATTGTTAGATAACCCTGGAATATTCACACCTAGTGTACTGGGAATATGTTAGATATCACTGGAATATTCACACCAAGTGTACTGGGAACCTGTTAGATATCACTGGAATATTCACACCTAGTGTACTGGGTATCTGTTAGATATCACTGGAATATTCACACCTAGTGTACTGGGAATCTGTTAGATATCATTGGAATATTCACTGCTAGTGTACTGGGAATCTGTTAGATAACCCTGGAATATTCACACCTAGTGTACTGGGTATCTGTTAGATATCACTGGAATATTCACACCTAGTGTACTGGGAATCTTTTAGATATCACTGGAATATTCACACGTACTGAACTGGGAATCTGTGAGATAACGCTGGAATACTCACACGTTGTGTACTGGGAAACTGCTAGATATCACTGGAATATTTACACCTAGTGTACAAGGAATCTGTTAGATAACACTGGAATATTCACACATAGTGTACTAGGAATCTGTTAGATATCACTGGAATATTTACACCTAGTGTGCTAGGAATCTGTTAGATATCACTGGAATATGCACTCCCAGTTTATTGGTAATCTGTTAGATAATCTTGGTATATTCACACCTAGTGTACTGGAATATTGTTAGATATCACTGAAATATTCACACCTACTGCACTTGGAATCTGTTAGATATCACTGGAATATTCACACATAGTTGTCCTGGGAATCCGTTAGATATCACTGGTATATTCATAACCTGTGTACCGGAAATCTGTCAGATATCACTGGAATGTTCCCACCTCATGTACTGGGAATATGTTAGATAACTGCAGAATATTCAAATCAGGTGTACTGGCAATCTGTTAGATATCACTGGAATATTCACACCAAGTGGACTGGGATATTGTTAGATAAGCCTGGAATAGTCACACCGAGTGTACTAGGAATATGTTAGATATCACTGGAATATTCACACCTAGTGTACTGGGAATCTGTTCGATATCACTGGAATAATCACACATACTCGACTGGGAGTCTGTTAGATATCACTGGAATATTCACACATAGTGTACTGGGAATCTTTCAGATATCACTGGAATATTCATACCTAGTGTACTGGGTATCTGTTAGATAGCACTGGAATATTCGCACCTAGTGTACTGGGAATCTTTAGATAACCCTGGAAATTTCACACCTAGTGTACTGGGAATCTGTTAGATATCACTGGAATACTCACACCGAGTGCACTGGGAATCTTTAAATAACCCTGGAAATTTCACACCTAGTGTACTGGGAATCTGTTAGATATCACTGGAATACTCACACCTCGTCTCCTGGTAATCTGTTAGATTACCCTGGAATATTCACACCAAGTGTATTGGGAATATCTCAGATAACACTGGAATATTCACACCAAGTGTACTGGGAATCTGTTAGATCTCACTGGAATATTCACACCCTGTGTACCGGGAATCTGTCAGATATCACTGGAATGTTCCCACCTGGTGTTCTGGCAATATGTTAGATAACCGTGGAATATTTACACCAGGTGTACTGGCAATCTATTAGATATTACGAGAATATTCACAACGAGTGTACTGGGAATATGTTAGGTGTCACTGGAATATTCACACTGATTGTACTGGGAATCTGTTAGCTATCACTGGAATATTCACTTCGAGTGTACTGGGAATCTGTTTGATATCACTGGAATATTTATACCTAGTGTACTAGGAATCTGTTAGATATCACTGGAATATTCACTCCCAGTTTATTGGTAATCTGTTATATAATCTTGGAATATTCACACCAATGTACTGGGATATTGTTAGATAATCCTGGAATAGTCACACCTAGTGTACTGGGAATATGTTAGATATCATTGGAATATTCACACCTAGTGTACTGGGAATCTGTTATATATCACTGGAATATTCACACCTAGTGTACTGGGAATCTGATGGATAACCCTGGAATAGTCACACCGAGTGTACTGGGAATATGTTACATATCACTGGAATATTCACACCTAGTGTACTGGGAATCTGTTACATATCACTGGAATATTCACACCTGGTGTACTGGGAATCTGTTAGATATCACTGGAATATTCACACCTAGTGTACTGGGTATCTGTCAGATATCACTGGAATAATCACACCTAGTGTACTGGGAATCTGTTACATATCACTGGGTTATTCACACCTATTATACTGGAAATCTGTCAGATATCACTGGAATATTCACACATAGTGTACTGGGAATCTGATGGGTAACACTGGAATATTCGCACAGAGTGCACTGGGAATCTTTTAGATAACCCTGGAAATTTCACACCTAATGTACTGGAAATCTGTTAGATATCACTGAAATATTCACACCTAGTGTACTGGGTATCTGTTAGATATCACTGGAATATTCACACCTAGTGTACTGGGATTTTGTTAGATAGCACTGGAATATTCAAACCTAGTGTACTGGGAATCTTTTAGATAACCCTGGAAATTTCACACCTAGTGTACTGGGAATCTGTTAGATATCACTATAATACTCACACTGAGTGCACTGGGAATCTTTAAATAACCCTGGAAATTTCACACCTAGTGTACAGGGAATCTGTTAGATCTCACTGGAATATTCACACCCTGTGTACCGGGAATCTGTCAGATATCACTGGAATGTTCCCACCTGGTGTACTGGGAATATGTTAGATAACACTGGAATATTCACACCAGGTGTACTGGCAATCTATTAGATATTACTGGAATATTCACAACGAGTGTACTGGGAATATGTTAGGTGTCACTGGAATATTCACACTGATTGTACTGGGAATCTGTTAGCTATCACTGGAATATTCACTTCGAGTGTATTGGGAATCTGTTAGATATCACTGGAATATTCACACCTAGTGTACTGGGAATCTGTGAGATAACGCTGGAATACTCACACGTTGTGTACTGGGAATCTGCTAGATATCACTGGGTTATTCTCACCTAGTGTACGAGGAATCTTTTATAATTCACTGGAATTTCAATGCTCGTGTACTGGGAATCTGTTAGATAACCCTGGAATATTCACATCCAGTGTACTGTGAATCTGTTAATTATCACTGTTATATTCACATCTCGTGTTCTGGAAATCTGTTAGATATCACTGGAATATTCATACTTAGTGTACTGGGAATCTGTTAGATATCACTGGAATATTCACACCTAGTGTACTAGGAATCTGTTCGATATCACTGGAATATTCACTCCCAGTATATTGGTAATCTGTTAGTTAATCTTGGAATATTCACACCTAGTGTACTGGGAATCTGTTGGATAACCCTGGAATATTCACCTCTAGTTTACTGGGAATCTGTTAGATATCACTGGAATATTCACACATAGTTGTCCTGGGAATCTGTTAGATATCACTGGAATATTCGCACCTAGTGTACTGGGAATCAGTGAGATACCGCTGGAATACTCACTCTTTGTGTACTGGGAATCTGCTAAATATCACTGGGTTATTTTCACCCAGTGTACTTGGAATATTTTAGAATTCACTGGAATATTCACTGCTAGTGTACTAGGAATCTGTTAGATAACCCTCTAATATTCACATCTAGTTTACTGTGAATCCGTTAATTATCACTGTTATATTCATACCTCTTGTTCTGGAAATATGTTAGATATCACTGGAATATTCACACCGAGTGGACTAGGAAACTGTTAGATATCACTGGAATATTCACACCTTGTGTACTGGGAATATGTTAGAAAATCGCGGAATATTCACACCAGGTGTACTGGCAATCTGTTCGATATCACTGGAATATTCATACCGAGTGTACTGGGAATCTGTTAGATAACCCTGGATTATTCACACCTACTTCACTGGGAATCTGTCAGATATCACTGGGTTATTCACACCTATTATACTGGGAATCTGTCAGATATCACTGGAATATTCATCCATAGTGTACTGGGAATCTGTTAGATAACGCTGGAATACTCACACGTTGTGTACTGGGAATCTGCTAGATATCACTGGGTTATTCTCACCTAGTGTACGAGGAATCTTTTATAATTCACTGGAATATTCAATGCTCGTGTACTGGGAATCTGTTAGATAACCCTGGAATATTCACATCCAGTGTACTGTGAATCTTTTAATTATCACTGTTATATTCACATCTCGTGTTCTGGAAATCTGTTAGATATCACTGGAATATTCATACTTAGTGTACTGGGAATCTGTTAGATATCACTGGAATATTCACACCTAGTGTACTAGGAATCTGTTCGATATCACTGGAATATTCACTCCCAGTATATTGGTAATCTGTTAGTTAATCTTGGAATATTCACACCTAGTGTACTGGGAATCTGTTGGATAACCCTGGAATATTCACCTCTATTTTACTGGGAATCTGTTAGATATCACTGGAATATTCACACATAGTTGTCCTGGGAATCTGTTAGATATCACTGGAATATTCGCACCTAGTGTACTGGGAATCAGTGAGATACCGCTGGAATACTCACTCTTTGTGTACTGGGAATCTGCTAAATATCACTGGGTTATTTTCACCCAGTGTACTTGGAATATTTTAGAATTCACTGGAATATTCACTGCTAGTGTACTAGGAATCTGTTAGATAACCCTCTAATATTCACATCTAGTTTACTGTGAATCCGTTAATTATCACTGTTATATTCATACCTCTTGTTCTGGAAATATGTTAGATATCACTGGAATATTCACACCGAGTGGACTAGGAAACTGTTAGATATCACTGGAATATTCACGCCTTGTGTACTGGGAATATGTTAGAATATCGCGGAATATTCACACCAGGTGTACTGGCAATCTGTTCGATATCACTGGAATATTCATACCGAGTGTACTGGGAATCTGTTAGATAACCCTGGATTATTCACACCTACTTCACTGGGAATCTGTCAGATATCACTGGGTTATTCACACCTATTATACTGGGAATCTGTCAGATATCACTGGAATATTCATCCATAGTGTACTGGGAATCTGTTAGATATCACTGGAATATTCACACCTAGTCTCCTGGTAATCTGTTAGATTACCTGGAATATTCACACCGAGTGTATTGGTAATCTGTTAAATAACCTTGGAATATTCACACCAAGTTTACTGGGAACCTGTTAGATATCACTGGAATATTCACACATAGTGTACTGGGAATCTGTTAGATATCATTGGAACATTCACACCTAGTGTACTGGGTATCTGTTAGATATCACTGGAATATTCACACCAAGTGTACAGGGAATCTGTTAGATATCACTGGAATATTCACACGTTGTGTACTGGGAATCTGCTAGATATCACTGGGTTATTCTCACCTAGTGTACTAGGAATCTTTTAGAATTCACTGGAATATTCACTGCTACTGTACTGGGAATCTGTTAGATAACCTTGGAATATTCACATCCAGTGTACTGAGAATCTGTTAATTATCACTGGAATATTCACACCTAGTGTACTGGGAATATCTTAGATAATACTGGAATATTCACACCGAATGTACTGGGAATCTGTTAGATATTACTGGAATATTCACACCTAGTGTACTGGGAATCTGTTAGATATCACTGGAATATTCACACCTAGTGTACTGGGAATCTGTTAGATATCACTGGAATATTCACTCCCAGTTTATTGGTAATCGGTTAGATAATCTTGGAATATTCACACCAATGTACTGGGATATTGTTAGATAACCCTGGAATAGTCACACCGAGGGTACTGGAAATATGTTCGATATCACTGGAATATTCACACCAGGTGTACTGGCAATCTATTAGATATTACTGGAATATTCACAACGAGTGTACTTGGAATATGTTAGATATCACTGGAATATTCACACTGATTGCACTGGGAATCTGTTAGCTATCACTGGAATATTCACTTCGAGTGTATTGGGAATCTGTTAGATATCACTGGAATATTCACACCTAGTGTACTGGGAATCTGTGAGATAACGCTGGAATACTCACACGTTGTGTACTGGGAATCTGCTAGATATCACTGGGTTATTCTCACCTAGTGTACGAGGAATCTTTTAGAATTCACTGGAATATTCAATGCTCGTGTACTGGGAATCTGTTAGATAACCCTGGAATATTCACATCCAGTGTACTGTGAATCTGTTAATTATCACTGTTATATTCACACCTCGTGTTCTGGAAATCTGTTAGATATCACTGGAATATTCATACTTAGTGTACTGTGAATCTGTTAGATATCACTGGAATATTCACACCTAGTGTACTAGGAATCTGTTCGATATCACTGGAATATTCACTCCCAGTATATTGGTAATCTGTTAGATAATCTTGGAATATTAACACCTAGTGTACTGGGAATCTGTTGGATAACCCTGGAATATTCACATCTAGTTTACTGGGAATCTGTTAGATATCACTGGAATATTCACTCGCAGTTTATTTGTAATATTTTAGATAATCTTGGAATATTCACACCTAGTGTACTAGGATATTGTTAGATAACCCTGGAATAGTCACACCGAGGGTACTGGAAATATGTTAGATATCACTGGAATATTCACACCAGGTGTACTGGCAATCTATTAGATATTACTGGATTATTCACAACGAGTGTACTGGGAATATGTTAGGTGTCACTGGAATATTCACACTGATTGTACTGGGAATCAGTTAGCTATCACTGGAATATTCACTTCGAGTGTATTGGGAATCTGTTAGATATCACTGGAATATTCACACCTAGTGTACTGGGAATCTGTGAGATAACGCTGGAATACTCACATGTTGTGTACTGGGAATCTGGTAGATATCACTGGGTTATTCTCACCTAGTGCACGAGGAATCTTTTAGAATTCACTGGAATATTTACTGCTCGTGTACTGGGAATCTGTTAGATAACCCTGGAATATTCACATCCAGTGTACTGTGAATCTGTTAATTATCACTGTTATATTCATACCTCGTGTTCTGGAAATCTGTTAGATATCACTGGAATATTCATACTTAGTGTACTGGGAATCTGTTAGATATCACTGGAATATTCACACCTAGTGTACTAGGAATCTGTTCGATATCACTGGAATATTCACTCCCAGTATATTGGTAATCTGTTAGTTAATCTTGGAATATTCACACCTAGTGTACTGGGAATCTGTTGGATAACCCTGGAATATTCACATCTAGTTTACTGGGAATCTGTTAGATATCACTGGAATATTCACACCTACTGCACTGGGAATCTGTTAGATATCACTGGAATATTCACTCATAGTTGTCCTGGGAATCTGTTAGATATCACTGGAATATTCGCACCTAGTGTACTGGGAATCAGTGAGATATCGCTGGAATACTCACTCTTTGTGTACTGGGAATCTGCTAAATATCACTGGGTTATTTTCACCCAGTGTACTTGGAATATTTTAGAATTCACTGGAATATTCACTGCTAGTGTACTAGGAATCTCTTAGATAACCCTCTAATATTCACATCTAGTTTACTGTGAATCCGTTAATTATCACTGTTATATTCAAACCTCTTGTTCTGGAAATCTGTTAGATATCACTGGAATATTCACACCGAGTGGACTTGGAAACTGTTAGATATCACTGGAATATTCACGCCTTGTGTACTGGGAATATGTTAGAAAATCGCGGAATATTCACACCAGGTGTACTGGCAATCTGTTCGATATCACTGGAATATTCATACCGAGTGTACTGGGAATCTGTTAGATAACCCTGGAATATTCACACCTACTTCACTGGGAATCTGTCAGATATCACTGGAATATTCGCACCAATATTCTGGGAATCTGTCAGTTAACCCTGGGTTATTCACACCTATTATACTGGGAATCTGTCAGATATCACTGGAATATTCATCCATAGTGTACTGGGAATCTGTTAGATATCACTGGAATATTCACACCTAGTCTCCTGGTAATCTGTTAGATTACCCTGGAATATTCACACCGAGTGTATTGGTAATCTGTTAAATAACCTTGGAATATTCACACCAAGTTTACTGGGAACCTGTTAGATATCACTGGAATATTCACACATAGTGTACTGGGAATCTGTTAGATATCATTGGAACATTCACACCTAGTGTACTGGGTATCTTTTAGATATCACTGGAATATTCACACCAAGTGTACAGGGAATCTGTGAGATAACGCTGGAATACTCACACGTTGTGTACTGGGAATCTGCTAGATATCACTGGGTTATTCTCACCTAGTGTACTAGGAATCTTTTAGAATTCACTGGAATATTCACTGCTAGTGTACTGGGAATCTGTTAGATAACCCTGGAATATTCACATCCAGTGTACTGAGAATCTGTTAATTATCACTGGAATATTCACACCTAGTGTACTGGGAATATTTTAGATAATACTGGAATATTCACACCGAATGTACTGGGAATCTGTTAGATATTACTGGAATATCCACACCTAGTGTACTGGGAATCTGTTAGATATCACTGGAATATTCACACCTAGTGTACTGGGAATCTGTTAGATATCACTGGAATATTCACTCCTAGTTTATTGGTAATCGGTTAGATAATCTTGGAATATTCACACCTAGTGTACTGGGATATTGTTAGATAACCCTGGAATAGTCACACCGAGGGTACTGGAAATATGTTAGATATCACTGGAATATTCACACCAGGTGTACTGGCAATCTATTAGATATTACTGGAATATTCACAACGAGTGTACTGGGAATATGTTAGGTGTCACTGGAATATTCACACTGATTGTACTGGGAATCTGTTAGCTATCACTGGAATATTCACTTCGAGTGTATTGGGAATCTGTTAGATATCACTGGAATATTCACACCTAGTGTACTGGGAATCTGTGAGATAACGCTGGAATACTCACACGTTGTGTACTGGGAATCTGCTAGATATCACTGGGTTATTTTCACCTAGTGTACGAGGAATCTTTTAGAATTCACTGGAATATTCAATGCTCGTGTACTGGGAATCTGTTAGATAACCCTGGAATATTCACATCCAGTGTACTGTGAATCTGTTAATTATCACTGTTATATTCACACCTCGTGTTCTGGAAATCTGTTAGATATCACTGGAATATTCACACCCAGTGTACTAGGAATCTGTTCGATATCACTGGAATATTCACTCCCAGTATATTGGTAATCTGTTAGATAATCTTGGAATATTAACACCTAGTGTACTGGGAATCTGTTGGATAACCCTGGAATATTCACATCTAGTTTACTGGGAATCTGTTAGATATCACTGGAATATTCACTCCCAGTTTATTTGTAATATTTTAGATAATCTTGGAATATTCACACCTAGTGTACTGGGATATTGTTAGATAACCCTGGAATAATCACACCGAGGGTACTGGAAATATGTTAGATATCACTGGAATATTCACACCAGGTGTACTGGCAATCTATTAGATATTACTGGAATATTCACAACGAGTGTACTGGGAATATGTTAGGTGTCACTGGAATATTCACACTGATTGTACTGGGAATCTGTTAGCTATCACTGGAATATTCACTTCGAGTGTATTGGGAATCTGTTAGATATCACTGGAATATTCACACCTGGTGTACTGGGAATCTGTGAGATAACGCTGGAATACTCACATTTTGTGTACTGGGAATCTGCTAGATATCACTGGGTTATTCTCACCTAGTGCACGAGGAATCTTTTAGAATTCACTGGAATATTCACTGCTCGTGTACTGGGAATCTGTTAGATAACCCTGGAATATTCACATCCAGTGTACTGTGAATCTGTTAATTATCACTGTTATATTCATACCTCGTGTTCTGGAAATCTGTTGGATATCACTGGAATATTCATACTTAGTGTACTGGGAATCTGTTAGATATCACTGGAATATTCACACCTAGTGTACTAGGAATCTGTTCGATATCACTGGAATATTCACTCCCAGTATATTGGTAATCTGTTAGTTAATCTTGGAATATTCACACCTAGTGTACTGGGAATCTGTTGGATAACCCTGGAATATTCACCTCTAGTTTACTGGGAATCTGTTAGATATCACTGGAATATTCACTCATAGTTGTCCTGGGAATCTGTTAGATATCACTGGAATATTCACACCTAGTGTACTGGGAATCAGTGAGATACCGCTGGAATACTCACTCTTTGTGTACTGGGAATCTGCTAAATATCACTGGGTTATTTTCACCCAGTGTACTTGGAATATTTTAGAATTCACTGGAATATTCACTGCTAGTGTACTAGGAATCTGTTAGATAACCCTCTAATATTCACATCTAGTTTACTGTGAATCCGTTAATTATCACTGTTATATTCAAACCTCTTGTTCTGGAAATCTGTTAGATATCACTGGAATATTCACACCGAGTGGACTAGGAAACTGTTAGATATCACTGGAATATTCACGCCTTGTGTACTGGGAATATGTTAGAAAATCGCGGAATATTCACACCAGGTGTACTGGCAATCTGTTCGATATCACTGGAATATTCATACCGAGTGTACTGGGAATCTGTTAGATAACCCTGGAATATTCACACCTACTTCACTGGGAATCTGTCAGATATCACTGGATTATTCGCACCAATATTCTGGGAATCTGTCAGTTAACCCTGTGTTATTCACACCTCTTATACTGGGAATCTGTCAGATATCACTGGAATATTCACACATAGTGTACTGGGAATCTGTTAGATAACACTGGAATATTCGAACCGAGTGCAGTGGGAATCTTTTAGATAACCCTGGAAATTTCACACCTAATGTACTGGCAATCTGTTAGATATCACTGGAATATTCACACCTAGTCTCCTGGTAATCTGTTAGATTACCCTGGAATATTCACACCGAGTGTATTGGTAAACTGTTAAATAACCTTGGAATATTCACACCAAGTTTACTGGGAACCTGTTAGATATCACTGGAATATTCACACATAGTGTACTGGGAATCTGTTAGATATCATTGGAACATTCACACCTAGTGTACTGGGTATCTGTTAGATATCACTGGAATATTCACACCAAGTGTACAGGGAATCTGTTAGATATCACTGGAATATTCACAACTACTGTACTGGGAATCTGTGAGATAACGCTGGAATACTCGCACGTTGTGTACTGGGAATCTGCTAGATATCACTGGGTTATTCTCACCTAGTGTACTAGGAATCTTTTAGAATTCACTGGAATATTCACTGCTAGTGTACTGGGAATCTGTTAGATAACCCTGGAATATTCACATCCAGTGTACTGAGAATCTGTTAATTATCACTGGAATATTCACACCTAATGTACTGGGAATATCTTAGATAACACTAGAATATTCACACCGAGTGTACTAGCAATCTGTTAGATATTACTGGAATATTCACACCGAGTGTACTGGGAATCTGTCAGATATCACTGGAACATTCACACATCGTGTACTGGGAATATCTTAGATAACACTGGAATATTCACACCGAGTGTACTGGGAATTTGTTAAATATGACTGGAATATTCACACCGAGTGTACTGGGAATCTGTTAGATATCACTGGAATATTTACACCTAGTGTACTAGGAATCTGTTAGATATCACTGGAATATTCATTCCCAGTTTATTGGTAATCTGTTAGATAATCTTGGAATATTCATACCTAGTGTACTGGGATATTGTTAGATAACCCTGGAATAGTCACACCTAGTGTACTGGGAATGTGTTACATATCACTGGAATATTCACACCTAGTATATTGGGAATCTGTTAGACATCACGCGAATATTGACACCTCGTCTCCTGGTAATCTGTTAGATTACCCTGGAATATTCACACCGAGTGTATTGGGAATCTCTCAGATAACACTGGAATATTCACTGCTAGTGTACTGGATTCTGTTAGATAACCCTGGAATATTCACATCCAGTGTACTGCGAATCTATTAATTATCACTTTTATATTCACACCTCGTGTTCTGGAAATCTGTTAGATATCACTGGAATATTCACACCTACTGCACTGGGAATCTGTTAGATATCACTGGAATATTCACACATAGTTGTCCTGCGAATCTGTTAGATATCACTGGAATATTCGCACCTAGTGTACTGGGAATCAGTGAGATAACGCTGGAATACTCACACTTTATGTACTGGGAATCTGCTAGATATCACTGGGTTATTTTCACCCAGTGTACTTGGAATCTTTTAGAATTCACTGGAATATTCACTGCTAGTGTACTAGGAATCTGTTAGATAACCCTCTAATATTCACATCTAGTTTACTGTGAATCCGTTAATTATCACTGTTATATTCAAACCTCTTGTTGTGGAAATCTGTTAGTTATCACTGGAATATTCATACTTTGTGTACTGGGAATCTGTTAGATATCACTGGAATATTCACACCTAGTGTACTAGGAAACTGTTAGATAGCACTGGAATATTCACACCTTGTGTACTGGGAATATGTTAGAAAACCGCAGAATATTCACACCAGGTGTACTGGCAATCTGTTCGATATCACTGGAATATTCATACCGAGTGTACTGGGAATCTGTTAGATATCACTGGAATATTCACAACCTGTGTACCGGGAATCTGTCAGATATCACTGGAATGTTCCCACCTGGTGTACTGGCATGTTAGATAACCGTGGAATATTCACACCAGGTGTACTGGCAATCTATTAGATATTACGGGAATATTCACAACGAGTGTACTGGGAATATGTTCGGTGTCACTGGAATATTCACACTGATTGCATTGGGAATCTGTTAGATATCACTGGAATATTCACTTCGAGTGTACTGGGAATCTGTTAGATATCACTGGAATATTCACACCAAGTGTACTAGGAATCTGTTAGATATCACTGGAATATTCACTCCCAGTTTATTGGTAACCTGTTATATAATCTTGGAATATTCACACCAATGTACTGGAATATTGTTAGATAATCCTGGAATAGTCACACCTAGTGTACTGGGAATATGTTAGATATCATTGGAATATTCACACCTAGTGTACTGACAATCTGTTACATATCACTGGATTATTCACACCTAGTGTACTGGGAATCTGTTGGATAACCCTGGAATAGTCACACCAAGTGTACTGGGAATATGTTACACATCACTGGAATATTCACACCTAGTTTATTGGGAATCTGTCACATATCGCTGGAATATTCACACCTAGTGTACTGGGAATATGTTAGGTATCACTGGAATATTCACACCTAGTGTACTGGGAATATCTGAGATAACACTGGAATATTCACACCGAGCATACTGGGAATCTGTTTGATATCACTGGAATATTTACACCTAGTGTACTAGGAATCTGTTAGATATCACTGGAATAATCACACCTGGTGTACTGGGAATATGTTACATATCACTGGAATATTCACACCTAGTGTACTGGGAATCTGTTACATATCACTGGAATATTCACACCTGGTGTACTGGGAATCTGTTAGATATCACTGGAATATTCACACCTAGTGTACTGGGAATCTGTTACATATCACTGGAATATTCACACCTAGTGTACTGGGAATCTGTCAGATATCACTGGAATAATCACACCTAGTGTACTGGGAATCTGTTACATATCACTGGGTTATTCACACCTATTATACTGGAAATCTGTCAGATATCACTGGAATATTCACACATAGTGTACTGGGAATCTGTTAGGTAACACTGGAGTATTCGCACCGAGTGCACTGGGAATCTTTTAGATAACCCTGGAAATTTCACACCTAATGTACTGGAAATCTGTTAGATATCACTGAAATATTCACACCGAGTGTACTGGGAATCTGTTAGATATCACTGGAATATTCACACCTAGTGTACTGGGAATCTGTTACATATCACTGGAATATTCACACCTAGTGTACTGGGAATCTGTCAGATATCACTGGAATAATCACACCTAGTGTACTGGGAATCTGTTACATATCACTGGGTTATTCACACCTATTATACTGGAAATCTGTCAGATATCACTGGAATATTCACACATAGTGTACTGGGAATCTGTTAGGTAACACTGGAATATTCGCACCGAGTGCACTGGGAATCTTTTAGATAACCCTGGAAATTTCACACCTAATGTACTGGAAATCTGTTAGATATCACTGAAATATTCACACCGAGTGTACTGGGTATCGGTTAGATATCACTGGAATATTCACACCTAGTGTACTGGGATTTTGTTAGATAGCACTGGAATATTCAAACCTAGTGTACTGGGAATCTTTTAGATAACCCTGGAAATTTCACACCGAGTGTACTGGGAATCTGTTAGATATCACTGGAATACTCACACCGAGTGCACTGGGAATCTTTAAATAACCCTGGAAATTTCACACCTAGTGTACTGGGAATCTGTTTGATATCACTGGAATACTCACACCTCGTCTCCTGTTAATCTGTTAGATTACCCTGGAATATTCACACCGAGTGTATTGGGAATATCTTAGATAACACTGGAATATTCACACCAAGTGTACTGGGAATCTGTTAGATCTCACTGGAATATTCACACCCTGTGTACCGGGAATCTGTCAGATATCACTGGAATGTTCCCACCTGGTGTACTGGGAATATGTTAGATAACACTGGAATATTCACACCAGGTGTACTGGCAATCTATTAGATATTACTGGAATATTCACAACGAGTGTACTGGGAATATGTTAGGTGTCACTGGAATATTCACACTGATTGTACTGGGAATCTGTTAGCTATCACTGGAATATTCACTTCGAGTGTATTGGGAATCTGTTAGATATCACTGGAATATTCACACCTAGTGTACTCGGAATCTTTTAGATATCACTGGAATATTCACTCCCAGTTGATTGGTAATCTGTTATATAATCTTGGAATATTCACACCAATGTACTGGGATATTGTTAGATAATCCTGGAATAGTCACACCTAGTTTACTGTGAATATGTTAGATATCACTGGAATATTCACACCTAGTGTATGGGAATTTGATGGATAACCCTGGAATAGTCACACCGAGTGTACTGGGAATATGTTACATATCACTGGAATATTCACACCTAGTTTACTGGGAATCTGTTACATATCACTGGAATATTCACACCTAGTGTACTGGGAATCTGTTAGATATCACTGGAATATTCACACCTAGTGTACTGGGAATCTGTTAGATATCACTGGAATATTCACTCCCAGTTTATTGGTAATCGGTTAGATAATCTTGGAATATTCACACCTAGTGTACTGGGATATTGTTAGATAACCCTGGAATAGTCACACCGAGAGTACTGGAAATATGTTAGATATCACTGGAATATTCACACCAGGTGTACTGGCAATCTATTGGATATTACTGGAATATTCACAACGAGTGTACTGGGAATATGTTAGGTGTCACTGGAATATTCACACTGATTGTACTGGGAATCTGTTAGCTATCACTGGAATATTCACTTCGAGTGTATTGGGAATCTGTTAGATATCACTGGAATATTCACACCTAGTGTACTGGGAATCTGTGAGATAACGCTGGAATACTCACACGTTGTGTACTGGGAATCTGCTAGATATCACTGGGTTATTCTCACCTAGTGTACGAGGAATCTTTTAGAATTCACTGGAATATTCAATGCTCGTGTACTGGGAATCTGTTAGATAACCCTGGAATATTCACATCCAGTGTACTGTGAATCTATTAATTATCACTGTTATATTCACACCTTGTGTTCTGGAAATCTGTTAGATATCACTGGAATATTCATACTTAGTGTACTGGGAATCTGTTAGATATCACTGGAATATTCACACCTAGTGTACCAGGAATCTGTTCGATATCACTGGAATATTCACTCCCAGTATATTGGTAATCTGTTAGTTAATCTTGGAATATTCACACCTAGTGTACTGGGAATCTGTTGGATAACCCTGGAATATTCAAATCTAGTTTACTGGGAATCTGTTAGATATCACTGGAATATTCACACCTACTGCACTGGGAATCTGTTAGATATCACTGGAATATTCATACCAAGTGTCCTGGGAATCTGTTAGATATCACTGGAATATTCCCACCGAGTGTACTGGGAATCTGTTCAATACCACTGGAATATTCACATCTAGTGTACTGGGAAGCTGTGAGATATCACTGGAATATTCACACCTAGAGTACTGGGAATCTGTTAGATATCACTGGAATATTTACATCTAGTGTACTGGGAATCTGTTAGATATCACTGGAATATTCACACCTTGTGCACTGGGAATCAGTTAGATGTTACTGTAATATTCACACCTAGTGTACTGGGAATCTGTTAGATATCACTGGAATATTCACACTTACTGTACTGGGAATCAGTTAGATATCAGTGGAATATTCACACTGAGTGAACTGGGAATCTGTTGGATATCACTGGAATATTCACACCCAGTGTACTGGTAATCTGTTAGATAACCTTGGAACATTCACACCTAGTGTACTGGGATATTGTTAGATAACCCTGAAATATTCACACCTAGTGTACTGGGAATCTGTTCGATGACCTTGGAATATTCACACCTAGTGTGCAGGGAATCGGTTAGATAACCCTGAAATATTCATCCATAGTGTACTGGGAATCTGCTAGATAACACTGGAATATTCGAACCGAGTGCACTGGGAATCTTTTAGATACCCTGGAAATTTCACACCTAATGTACTGGGAATCTGTTAGATATCACTGGAATATTCACACCTAGTCTCCTGGTAATCTGTTAGATTACCCTGGAATATTCACACCGAGTGTATTGGTAATCTGTTAAATAACCTTGGAATATTCACACCAAGTTTACTGGGAACCTGTTAGATATCACTGGAATATTCACACATAGTGTACTGGGAATCTGTTAGATATCATTGGAACATTCACACCTAGTGTACTGGGTATCTGTTAGATATCACTGGAATATTCACACCAAGTGTACAGGGAATCTGTTAGATATCACTGGAATATTCACACCTACTGTACTGGGAATCTGTGAGATAACGCTGGAATACTCACACTTTGTGTACTGGGAATCTGCTAGATATCACTGGGTTATTCTCACCTAGTGTACTAGGAATCTTTTAGAATTCACTGGAATATTCACTGCTAGTGTACTGGGAATCTGTTAGATAACCCTGGAATATTCACATCCAGTGTACTGAGAATCTGTTAATTATCACTGGAATATTCACACCTAGTGTACTGGGAATATCTTAGATAACACTGGAACATTCACAACTAGTGTACTGGGTATCTGTTAGATATCACTGGAATATTCACACCAAGTGTAAAGGGAATCTGTTAGATATCACTGGAATATTCACAGCGACTGTACTGGGAATCTGTGAGATAACGCTGGAATACTCACACGTTGTGTACTGGGAATCTGCTAGTTATCACTGGGTTATTCTCACCTAGTGTACGAGGAATCTTTTAGAATTCACTGGAATATTCACTGCTAGTGTACTGGGAATATGTTAGATAACCCTGGAATATTCACATCCAGTGTACTGATAATCTGTTAATTATCACTGGAATATTCACACCGAGTGTACTGGGAATCTGTTAGATATTACTGGAATATTCACACCGAGTGTACTGGGAATCTGTCAGATATCACTGGAATAGTCACACATCGTGTACAGAGAATATCTTAGATAACACTGGAATATTCACACCGAGTGTACTGGGAATCTGTTAGATATGACTGGAATTTTCACACCGAGTGTACTGGGAATCTGTTAGATAATCTTGGAATATTCACACCTAGTGTACTGGGATATTGTAAGATAACCCTGGAATAGTCACACCTAGTGTACTGGGAATGTGTTAGATATCACTGGAATATTCACACCTAGTATATTGGGAATCTGTTTAACATCACTCGAATATTCACACCTCGTCTCCTGGTAATCTGTTAGATTACCCTGGAATATTCACACCGAGTGTATTGCGAATCTCTTAGATAACCCTGGAATATTCACTTCCAGTGTACTGCGAATCTATTAATTATCACTGTTATATTCACACCTCGTGTTCTCGAAATCTGTTAGATATCACTGGAATATTCATACTTAGTGCACTGGGAATCTGTTAGATATCACTGGAATATTCATACTTAGTGCACTGGGAATCTGTTAGATATCGCTGGAATATTCACAGCTAGTGTACTAGGAAACTGTTAGATATCACTGGAATACTCACTCCCAGTTTACTGGTAATCTGTTAGATAATCTTGGAATAGTCACACCTAGTGTACTGGGAATTGTTAGATATCACTGGAATATTCAAATCTAGTGTACTGGGAATCTGTTAGATATCACTGGAATATTCACACTCTGTGTACCGGGAATGTGTCAGATATTACTGGAATGTTTCCACCTAGTGTACTGGGAATATGTGAGATAACCGCGGAATATTCACACCAGGTGTACTGGCAATCTGTTCAATATCACTGGAATATTCACACCACGTGTACTGGGAATCTGTTAGATAACCCTGGAATATTCACACCTACTTCACTGGGAATCTGTCAGATATCACTGGAATATTCGCACCAATATTCTGAGAATCTGTTAGTTAACCCTGGATTATTCACATCTATTGCACTGGAAATCTGTTAGATAACACTGGGTTATTCACACCTATTATACTGGGTATCTGTCAGATATCACTGGAATATTCACGCCTTGTGTACTGGGAATATGTTAGAAAACCGCAGAATATTCACACCAGGTGTACTGGCAATCTGTTCGATATCACTGAAATATTCATACCGAGTGTACTGGGAATCTGTTAGATAACCCTGGAATATTCACACCTACTTCACTGGGAATCTGTCAGATATCACTGGACAATTCGCACCAATATTCTGGGAATCTGTCAGTTAACCCTGGGTTATTCACGCCTATTATACTGGGAATCTGTCAGATATCACTAGAATATTCACACATAGTGTACTGGGAATCTGTTAGATAACACTGGAATATTCGAACCGAGTGCACTGGGAATCTTTTAGATAACCCTGGAAATTTCACACCTAATGTACTTGGAATCTGTTAGATATCACTGGAATATTCACACCTAGTCTCCTGGTAATCTGTTAGATTACCCTGGAATATTCACACCGAGTGTATTGGTAATCTGTTAAATAACCTTGGAATATTCACACCAAGTTTACTGGGAACCTGTTAGATATCACTGGAATATTCACACATAGTGTACTGGGAATCTGTAAGATATCATTGGAACATTCACACCTAGTGTACTGGGTATCTGTTAGATATCACTGGAATATTCACACCTACTGTACTGGGAATCTGTGAGATAACGCTGGAATACTCACACGTTGTGCACTGGGAATCTGCTAGATATCACTGGGTTATTCTCACCTAGTGTACTAGGAATCTTTTAGAATTCACTGGAATATTCACTGCTAGTGTACTGGGAATCTGTTAGATAACCCTGGAATATTCACATCCAGTGTACTGAGAACCTGTTAATTATCACTGGAATATTCACACCTAGTGTACTGGGAATATCTTAGATAACACTGGAATATTCACACCGAGTGTACTGGGAATCTGTTAGATATTACTGGAATATTCACACCGAGTGTACTGGGAATCTGTCAGATATCACTGGAATATTCACACATCGTGTACTGGGAATATCTTAGATAACACTGGAATATTCACACCGAGTGTACTGGGAATCTGTTAAATATGACTGGAATATTCACACCGAGTGTACTGGGAATCTGTTAGATATCACTGGAATATTTACACCTAGTGTACTAGGAATCTGTTAGATATCACTGGAATATTCATTCCCAGTTTATTGTTAATCTGTTAGATAATGTTGGAATATTCATACCTAGTGTACTGGGATATTGTTAGATAACCCTGGAATAGTTACACCTAGTGTACTGGGAATGTGTTACATATCACTGGAATATTCACACCTAGTATATTGGGAATCTGTTAGACATCACTCGAATATTCACACCTCGTCTCCTGGTAATCTGTTAGATTACCCTGGAATATTCACACCGAGTGTATTGGGAATCTCTTAGATAACACTGGAATATTCACTGCTAGTGTACTGGATTCTGTTAGATAACCCTGGAATATTCACATCCAGTGTACTGCGAATCTATTAATTATCACTGTTATATTCACACCTCGTGTTCTGGAAATCTGTTAGATATCACTGGAATATTCACACCTACTGCACTGGGAATCTGTTAGATATCTTGAAATATTCACACATAATTGTCCTGGGAATCTGTTAGATATCACTGGAATATTCGCACCTAGTGTACTGGGAATCAGTGAGATAACGCTGGAATACTCACACTTTGTGTACTGGGAATCTGCTAGATATCACTGGGTTATTTTCACCCAGTGTACTTGGAATCTTTTAGAATTCACTGGAATATTCACTGCTAGTGTACTAGGAATCTGTTAGATAACCCTCTAATATTCACATCTAGTTTACTGTGAATCCGTTAATTATCACTGTTATATTCAAACCTCTTGTTGTGGAAATCTGTTAGTTATCACTGGAATATTCATACTTTGTGTACTGGAAATCTGTTAGATATCACTGGAATATTCACACCTAGTGTATTGGAAACTGTTAGATATCACTGGAATATTCACACCTTGTGTACTGGGAATATGTTAGAAAACCGCGGAATATTCACACCAGGTGTACTGGCAATCTGTTCGATATCACTGGAATATTCATACCGAGTGTACTGGGAATCTGTTAGATATCACTGGAATATTCGCACCAATATTCTGGGAATCTGTCAGTTAACCCTGGGTTATTCACACCTATTATACTGGGAATCTGTTAGATAACACTGGAATATTCGAACCGAGTGCACTGGGAATCTTTTAGATAACCCTGGAAATTTCACACCTAATGTACTGGGAATCTGTTAGATATCACTGGAATATTCACACCTAGTCTCCTGGTAATCTGTTAGATTACCCTGGAATATTCACACCGAGTGTATTGGTAATCTGTTAAATAACCTTGGAATATTCACACCAAGTCGACTGGGAACCTGTTAGATATCACTGGAATATTCACACATAGTGTACTGGGAATCTGTTAGACATCACTGGAACATTCACACCTAGTGTACTGGGTATCTGTTAGATATCACTGGAATATTCACACCAAGTGTACAGGGAATCTGTTGGATATCACTGGAATATTCACAGCGACTGTACTGGGAATCTGTGAGATAACGCTGGAATACTCACACGTTGTGTACTGGGAATCTGCTAGATATCACTGGGTTATTCTCACCTAGTGTACGAGGAAACTTTTAGAATTCACTGGAATATTCACTGCTAGTGTACTGGGAATCTGTTAGATAACCCTGGAATATTCACATCCAGTGTACTGATAATCTGTTAATTATCACTGGAATATTCACACCGAGTGTACTGGGAATCTGTTAGATATCACTGGAATATTCGCACCAATATTCTGGGAATCTGTCAGTTAACCCTGGGTTATTCACACCTATTATACTGGGAATCTGTTAGATAACACTGGAATATTCGAACCGAGTGCACTGGGAATCTTTTAGATAACCCTGGAAATTTCACACCTAATGTACTGGGAATCTGTTAGATATCACTGGAATATTCACACCTAGTCTCCTGGTAATCTGTTAGATTACCCTGGAATATTCACACCGAGTGTATTGGTAATCTGTTAAATAACCTTGGAATATTCACACCAAGTCGACTGGGAACCTGTTAGATATCACTGGAATATTTACACATAGTGTACTGGGAATCTGTTAGACATCACTGGAACATTCACACCTAGTGTACTGGGTATCTGTTAGATATCACTGGAATATTCACACCAAGTGTACAGGGAATCTGTTGGATATCACTGGAATATTCACAGCGACTGTACTGGGAATCTGTGAGATAACGCTGGAATACTCACACGTTGTGTACTGGGAATCTGCTAGATATCACTGGGTTATTCTCACCTAGTGTACGAGGAAACTTTTAGAATTCACTGGAATATTCACTGCTAGTGTACTGGGAATCTGTTAGATAACCCTGGAATATTCACATCCAGTGTACTGATAATCTGTTAATTATCACTGGAATATTCACACCGAGTGTACTGGGAATCTGTTAGATATTACTGGAATATTCACACCGAGTGTACTGGAAATCTGTCAGATATCACTGGAATATTCACACATCGTGTACAGGGAATATCTTAGATAACACTGGAATATTCACACTGAGTGTACTGGGAATCTGTTAGATATGACTGGAATATTCACACCGAGTGTACTGGGAATCTGTTAGATAATCTTGGAATATTCACACCTAGTGTACTGGGATATTGTTAGATAACCCTGGAATAGTCACACCTAGTGTACTGGGAATGTGTTAGATATCACTGGAATATTCACACCTAGTATATTGGGAATCTGTTAGACATCACTCGAATATTCACACCTCGTCTCCTGGTAATCTGTTAGATTACCCTGGAATATTCACACCGAGTGTATTGCCAATCTCTTAGATAACACTGCAATATTCACTGCTAGTGTACTGGATTCTGTTAGATACCCCTGGAATATTCACATCCAGTGTACTGCGAATCTATTAATTATCACTGTTATATTCACACCTCGTGTTCTCGAAATCTGTTAGATATCACTGGAATATTCATACTTAGTGTACTGGGAATCTGTTAGATATCACTGGAATATTCATACTTAGTGCACTGGGAATCTGTTAGATATCGCTGGAATATTCACAGCTAGTGTACTAGGAAACTGTTAGATATCACTGGAATACTCACTCCCAGTTTATTGGTAATCTGTTAGATAATCTTGGAATAGTCACACCTAGTGTACTGGGAATTGTTAGATATCACTGGAATATTCACAGCTAGTGTACTGGGAATCTGTTAGATATCACTGGAATATTCACACTCTGTGTACAGGGAATGTGTCAGATATCACTGGAATGTTCCCACCTAGTGTACTGGGAATATGTTAGATATCACTGGAATATTCACACATAGTGTACTGGGAATCTGTTAGATATCACTGGAATATTCACACCTAGTATACTGGGTATCTGTTAGATATCACTGGAATATTCACACCTAGTGTACTGGGAATCTGTTCGATAACCCTGGAATATTCACACCTCGTGTACTGGGTATCTGTTAGATATCACTGGAATATTCACACCTAGTGTACTGGGAATCTTTTAGATATCACTGGAATATTCACACGTACTGAACTGGGAATCTGTGAGATAACGGTGGAATACTCACACATTGAGTACTAGGAAACTGCTAGATATCACTGGAATATTGACACCTAGTGTACTAGGAATCTGTTAGATAACACTGGAATATTCACACATAGTGTACTGGGAATATCTGAGTAAACACTGGAATATTCACACCGAGCGTACTGGGAATCTGTCAGATATCACTGGAATATTTACACCGAGTGTACTAGGAATCTGTTAGATATCACTGGAATATTCACTCCCAGTTTATTGGTAATCTGTCAGATAATCTTGGTATATTCACACCTAGTGTACTGGAATATTGTTAGATATCACTGAAATATTCACACCTACTGCACTTGGAATCTGTAAGATATCACTGGAATATTCACACATGGTTGTCCTGGGAATCAGTTAGATATCAGTGGAATATTCATAACCTGTGTACCGGAAATCTGTCAGATATCACTGGAATGTTCCCACCTCATGTACTGGGAATATATTAGATAACTGCAGAATATTCACATCAGGTGTACTGGCAATCTGTTAGATATCACTGGAATATTCACACCGAGTGTATTGGGATATTGTTAGATAACCCTGGAATAGTCACACCTAGTGTACTGGGAATATGTTAGATATCACTGGAATATTCACACCTAGTGTACTGGAAATCTGTTAGATATCACTGGAATAATCACATATACTCGACTGGGAATCTGTTAGATATCTGGAATATTCACACATAGTGTACTGGGAATCTGTTAGATATTACTGGAATATTCACACCTAGTGTACTGGGTGTCTGTTAGATATCACTGGAATATTCACACCTAGTGTACTGGGATTCTGTTAGATATCACTGGAATATTCACACCTAGTGTACTGGGAATCTTTTAGATAACCCTGGAAATTTCACACCTAGTGTACTGGGAATCTGTTAGATATCACTGGAATACTCACACCGAGTGCACTGGGAATCTTTAAATAACCCTGGAAATTTCACACCTAGTGTACTGGGAATCTGTTAGATATCACTGGAATACTCACACCGAGTGCACTGGGAATCTTTAAATAACCCTGGAAATTTCACACCTAGTGTACTGGGAATCTGTTAGATTACCCTGGAATATTCACACCGAGTGTATTGGGAATATCTTAGATAACACTGGAATATTCACACCAAGTGTACTGGGAATCTGTTAGATCTCACTGGAATATTCACACCCTGTGTACCGGGAATCTGTCAGATATCACTGGAATGTTCCCACCTGGTGTACTGGGAATATGTTGGATAACCGCGGAATATTCACACCAGGTGTACTGGCAATCTATTAGATATTACTGGAATATTCACAACGAGTGTACTGGGAATATGTTAGGTGTCACTGGAATATTCACACTGATTGTACTGGGAATCTGTTAGATATCACTGGAATATTCACTTCGAGTGTACTGGGAATCTGTTAGATATCACTGGAATATTCACACCTAGTGTACTTGGAATCTGTTAGATATCACTGGAATATTCACTCACAGTTTATTGGTAATCTGTTATATAATCTTGGAATATTCACACCAATGTACTGGGATATTGTTAGTTAATCCTGGAATAGTCACACCTAGTGTACTGGGAATCTGTTAGATATCACTGGAATATTCACACCTAGTGTACTGGGAATCTGTTGGATAACCCTGGAATAGTCACACCGAGTGTACTGGGAATATGTTACATATCACTGGAATATTCACACCTAGTTTACTGGGAATCTGTTACATATCACTGGAATATTCACACCTCGTCTACTGGAAATCTGTTAGATTACCCTGGAATATACACAACGAGTGTATTGGGAATCTCTTAGATAACACTGGAAGATTCACACCGGGTGTACTGGGAATCTGTTAGATATCACTGGAATATTCACTCCCAGTTTATTGGTAATCTGTTAGATAATCTTGGAATATTCACACCTAGTTTACTGGGATATTGTTTGATAACCCTGGAATAGTCACACCTAGGGTACTGGAAATATGTTAGATATCACTGGAATATTCACACCTAGTGTACTGGGAATCTGTTACATATCACTGGAATATTCATGCCTAGGGTACTGGGAATATGTTAGATATCACTGGAATATTCACACCGAGTGTACTGGGAATCTGTTATATATCACTGGAATATTCACTCCTAGTGTACTGGGAATCTGTGAGATAACGCTGGAATACTCACACGTTGTGCACTGGGAATCTGCTAGATATCACTGGGTTATTCTCACCTAGAGTACTAGGAATCTTTTAGAATTCAGTGGAATATTCACTACTCGTGTACTGGGAATCTGTTAGATAACCCTGGATTATTCACATCCAGTGTACTGTGAATCTGTTAATTATCACTGTTATATTCACACCTCGTGTTCTGGAAATCTGTTCGATATCACTGGAATATTCATACTTAGTGTACTGGGAATCTGTTAGATATCACTGGAATATTCACACCTAGTGTACTAGGAATCTGTTAGATATCACTGGAATATTCACTCCCACTATATTGGTAATCTGTTAGATAATCTTGGAATATTCGCACCTCGTGTACTGGGAATATGTTAGATATCACTGAAATATTCACTTCGAGTGTACTGGGAATCTGTTACATATCACTGGAATATTCACACCTAGTCTACAGGGAATCTGTTGGATATCACTGGATATTCACACCAACAGCACCGGGAATCTGTTAGATATCACTGGAATATTCACACCTAGTGTACTGGAAATCTGTTAGATATCACTGGAATAATCACATATACTCGACTGGGAATCTGTTAGATATCTGGAATATTCACACATAGTGTACTGGGAATCTGTTAGATATTACTGGAATATTCACACCTAGTGTACTGGGTGTCTGTTAGATATCACTGGAATATTCACACCTAGTGTACTGGGATTCTGTTAGATATCACTGGAATATTCACACCTAGTGTACTGGGAATCTTTTAGATAACCCTGGAAATTTCACACCTAGTGTACTGGGAATCTGTTAGATATCACTGGAATACTCACACCGAGTGCACTGGGAATCTTTAAATAACCCTGGAAATTTCACACCTAGTGTACTGGGAATCTGTTAGATATCACTGGAATACTCACACCGAGTGCACTGGGAATCTTTAAATAACCCTGGAAATTTCACACCTAGTGTACTGGGAATCTGTTAGATTACCCTGGAATATTCACACCGAGTGTATTGGGAATATCTTAGATAACACTGGAATATTCACACCAAGTGTACTGGGAATCTGTTAGATCTCACTGGAATATTCACACCCTGTGTACCGGGAATCTGTCAGATATCACTGGAATGTTCCCACCTGGTGTACTGGGAATATGTTGGATAACCGCGGAATATTCACACCAGGTGTACTGGCAATCTATTAGATATTACTGGAATATTCACAACGAGTGTACTGGGAATATGTTAGGTGTCACTGGAATATTCACACTGATTGTACTGGGAATCTGTTAGATATCACTGGAATATTCACTTCGAGTGTACTGGGAATCTGTTAGATATCACTGGAATATTCACACCTAGTGTACTTGGAATCTGTTAGATATCACTGGAATATTCACTCACAGTTTATTGGTAATCTGTTATATAATCTTGGAATATTCACACCAATGTACTGGGATATTGTTAGTTAATCCTGGAATAGTCACACCTAGTGTACTGGGAATCTGTTAGATATCACTGGAATATTCACACCTAGTGTACTGGGAATCTGTTGGATAACCCTGGAATAGTCACACCGAGTGTACTGGGAATATGTTACATATCACTGGAATATTCACACCTAGTTTACTGGGAATCTGTTACATATCACTGGAATATTCACACCTAGTGTACTGGGAATCTGTTAGATGTCACTGGAATATTCACACCTAGTGTACTGGGAATCTGTTAGATATCACTGGAATATTCACTCCCAGTTTATTGGTAATCTGTTAGATAATCTTGGAATATTCACACCTAGTTTACTGGGATATTGTTTGATAACCCTGGAATAGTCACACCTAGGGTACTGGAAATATGTTAGATATCACTGGAATATTCACACCTAGTGTACTGGGAATCTGTTACATATCACTGGAATATTCATGCCTAGGGTACTGGGAATATGTTAGATATCACTGGAATATTCACACCGAGTGTACTGGGAATCTGTTATATATCACTGGAATATTCACTCCTAGTGTACTGGGAATCTGTGAGATAACGCTGGAATACTCACACGTTGTGCACTGGGAATCTGCTAGATATCACTGGGTTATTCTCACCTAGAGTACTAGGAATCTTTTAGAATTCAGTGGAATATTCACTACTCGTGTACTGGGAATCTGTTAGATAACCCTGGATTATTCACATCCAGTGTACTGTGAATCTGTTAATTATCACTGTTATATTCACACCTCGTGTTCTGGAAATCTGTTCGATATCACTGGAATATTCATACTTAGTGTACTGGGAATCTGTTAGATATCACTGGAATATTCACACCTAGTGTACTAGGAATCTGTTAGATATCACTGGAATATTCACTCCCACTATATTGGTAATCTGTTAGATAATCTTGGAATATTCGCACCTCGTGTACTGGGAATATGTTAGATATCACTGAAATATTCACTTCGAGTGTACTGGGAATCTGTTACATATCACTGGAATATTCACACCTAGTCTACAGGGAATCTGTTGGATATCACTGGATATTCACACCAACAGCACCGGGAATCTGTTAGATATCACTGGAATATTCACACATAGTGTCCTGGGAATCTGTTCGACATCACTGGAATATTCACACTCTGTGTACTGGGAATCTGGCAGATATCACTGGAATGTTCCCACCTAGTGTACTTGGAATATGTTAGATAACCTTGGAATATTCACACCTACTTCACTGGGAATCTGTCAGATATCACTGGAATATTCGCACCGAGTATTCTGGGAATCTGTTAGATAACACTGGATTATTCACATCTATTGTACTGGAAATCTGTTAGATAACACTGCGTTATTCACACCTATTATACTGGGAATCTGTCAGATATCAATGGAATATTCACAAATAGTGTACTGGGAATCTGTTAGATAACACTGGAATATTCGCACCGAGTGCACTGCGAATCTTTTAGATCACCCTGGAAATTTCACACCTAATGTACTGGGAATCTGTTAGATATCACTGGAATAATCACACCTAGTCTCCTGGTAATCTGTTAAATATCCTTGGAATATTCACACCGAGTGTACTGAGATATTGTTAGATATCACTGGAATATTCACACCAAGTGTACTGGGAACCTGTTAGATATCACTGGAATATTCACACCTAGTGTACTGGGAATCTGTTAGATCTCACTGGAATATTCACACCCTGTGTACCGGGAATCTGTCAGATATCACTGGAATGTTCCCACCTGGTGTACTGGGAATATGTTAGATAACCGCGGAATATTCACACCAGGTGTACTGGCAATCTATTCGATATTACTGGAATATTCACAACGAGTGTACTGGCAATATGTTAGGTGTCACTGGAATATTCACACTGATTGTACTGGAAATCTGTTAGATATCACTGGAATATTCACTTCGAGTGTACTGCGAATCTGTTAGATATCACTGGAATATTCACACCTAGTGTACTTGGAATCTGTTAGATATCACTGGAATATTCACTCACAGTTTATTGGTAATCTGTTATATAATCTTGGAATATTCACACCAATGTACTGGGATATTGTTAGTTAATCCTGGAATAGTCACACCTAGTGTACTGGGAATCTGTTACATATCACTGGAATATTCACACCTAGTGTACTGGGAATCTGTTGGATAACCCTGGAATAGTCACACCGAGTGTACTGGGAATATGTTACATATCACTGGAATATTCACACCTAGTTTACTGGGAATCTGTTACATATCACTGGAATATTCACACCTAGTGTACTGGGAATCTGTTAGATGTCACTGGAATATTCACTCCCAGTTTATTGGTAATCTGTTAGATAATCTTGGAATATTCACACCTAGTTTACTGGGATATTGTTTGATAACCCTGGAATAGTCACACCTAGTGTACTGGGAATCTGTTACATATCACTGGAATATTCATGCCTAGGGTACTGGGAATATGTTAGATATCACTGGAATATTCACACCGAGTGTACTGGGAATCTGTTATATATCACTGGAATATTCACTCCTAGTGTACTGGAATCTGTTAGATATCACTGGAATATTCACACCTAGTGTACTGGGAATCTGTGAGATAACGCTGGAATACTCACACGTTGTGCACTGGGAATCTGCTAGATATCACTGGGTTATTCTCACCTAGAGTACTAGGAATCTTTTAGAATTCAGTGGAATATTCACTACTCGTGTACTGGGAATCTGTTAGATAACCCTGGATTATTCACATCCAGTGTACTGTGAATCTGTTAATTATCACTGTTATATTCACACCTCGTGTTCTGGAAATCTGTTCGATATCACTGGAATATTCATACTTAGTGTACTGGGAATCTGTTAGATATCACTGGAATATTCACACCTAGTGTACTAGGAATCTGTTAGATATCACTGGAATATTCACTCCCACTATATTGGTAATCTGTTAGATAATCTTGGAATATTCGCACCTCGTGTACTGGGAATATGTTAGATATCACTGAAATATTCACTTCGAGTGTACTGGGAATCTGTTACATATCACTGGAATATTCACACCTAGTCTACAGGGAATCTGTTGGATATCACTGGATATTCACACCAACAGCACCGGGAATCTGTTAGATATCACTGGAATATTCACACATAGTGTCCTGGGAATCTGTTCGACATCACTGGAATATTCACACTCTGTGTACTGGGAATCTGGCAGATATCACTGGAATGTTCCCACCTAGTGTACTTGGAATATGTTAGATAACCTTGGAATATTCACACCTACTTCACTGGGAATCTGTCAGATATCACTGGAATATTCGCACCGAGTATTCTGGGAATCTGTTAGATAACACTGGATTATTCACATCTATTGTACTGGAAATCTGTTAGATAACACTGCGTTATTCACACCTATTATACTGGGAATCTGTCAGATATCAATGGAATATTCACAAATAGTGTACTGGGAATCTGTTAGATAACACTGGAATATTCGCACCGAGTGCACTGCGAATCTTTTAGATCACCCTGGAAATTTCACACCTAATGTACTGGGAATCTGTTAGATATCACTGGAATAATCACACCTAGTCTCCTGGTAATCTGTTAAATATCCTTGGAATATTCACACCGAGTGTACTGAGATATTGTTAGATATCACTGGAATATTCACACCAAGTGTACTGGGAACCTGTTAGATATCACTGGAATATTCACACCTAGTGTACTGGGAATCTGTTAGATCTCACTGGAATATTCACACCCTGTGTACCGGGAATCTGTCAGATATCACTGGAATGTTCCCACCTGGTGTACTGGGAATATGTTAGATAACCGCGGAATATTCACACCAGGTGTACTGGCAATCTATTCGATATTACTGGAATATTCACAACGAGTGTACTGGCAATATGTTAGGTGTCACTGGAATATTCACACTGATTGTACTGGAAATCTGTTAGATATCACTGGAATATTCACTTCGAGTGTACTGCGAATCTGTTAGATATCACTGGAATATTCACACCTAGTGTACTTGGAATCTGTTAGATATCACTGGAATATTCACTCACAGTTTATTGGTAATCTGTTATATAATCTTGGAATATTCACACCAATGTACTGGGATATTGTTAGTTAATCCTGGAATAGTCACACCTAGTGTACTGGGAATCTGTTACATATCACTGGAATATTCACAAATAGTGTACTGGGAATCTGTTAGATAACACTGGAATATTCGCACCGAGTGCACTGGGAATCTTTTAGATCACCCTGGAAATTTCACACCTAATGTACTGGGAATCTGTTAGATATCACTGGAATAATCACACCTAGTCTCCTGGTAATCTGTTAAATATCCTTGGAATATTCACACCGAGTGTTCTGGGATATTGTTAGATATCACTGGAATATTCACACCAAGTGTACTGGGAACCTGTTAGATATCACTGGAATATTCACACCTAGTGTACTGGGAATCTGTTAATTATCACTAGAATAGACACACCTCGGGTTCTGGAAATCTGCTAGATATCACTGGAATATTCGCACCGAGTATTCTGGGAATCTGTTAGATAACACTGGATTATTCACATCTATTGTACTGGAAATCTGTTAGATAACACTGCGTTATTCACACCTATTATACTGGGAATCTGTCAGATATCATTGGAATATTCACAAATAGTGTACTGGGAATCTGTTAGATAACACTGGAATATTCGCACCGAGTGCACTGGGAATCTTTTAGATCACCCTGGAAATTTCACACCTAATGTACTGGGAATCTGTTAGATATCACTGGAATAATCACACCTAGTCTCCTGGTAATCTGTTAAATATCCTTGGAATATTCACACCGAGTGTACTGGGATATTGTTCGATAACCCTGGAATATTCACACCTAGTGTACTGGGAATATGTTAGATATCACTGGAATATTCACACCAAGTGTACTGGGAACCTGTTAGATATCACTGGAATATTCACACCTAGTGTACTGGGAATCTGTTAGATATCACTGGAATATTCACACATAGTGTACTGGGAATCTGTTAGATATTACTGGAATATTCACACCGAGTGTACTGGGTATCTGTTAGATATCACTGGTGTATTCACACCTAGTGTACTGGGATTCTGTTAGATAGCACTGGAATATTCACACCTAGTATACTGGGAATCTGTGAGATAACGCTGGAATACTCACACGTTGTGTACTGGGAATCTGCTGGATATCACTGGGTTATTCTCACCTTGTGTACTCGGAATCTGTTAGAAATCACTGGAATATTCACATACAGTGTACTGGGAATCTGTTAATTATCACTAGAATATTCACACCTCGTGTTCTGGAAATCTGTTAGATATCACTGGAATATTCACATCTAGTGTACTGCGAATCTGTTAGGTAATACTGTGTTATTCACACTTATTGTACTGGGAATCTGTCAGATATCACTGGAATATTCACACCGAGTGCACTGGGAATCTTTTAGATAACCCTGGCAATTTCATACCTAGTGTACTGGGAATCTGTTAGATATCACTGGAATACTCACACCTCGTCTCCTGGTAATCTGTTAGATTACCCTTGAATATTCACACCGAGTGTATTGGGAATATCTTAGATAACACTGGAATATTCACACCGAGTGTACTGGGAATCTGTTAGATCTCACTGGAATATTCACACCCTGTGTACCGGGAATCTGTCAGATATCACTGGAATGTTCCCACATGGTGTACTGGGAATATGTTAGATAACCTTGGAATATTCACACCAGGTGTACAGGCAATCTGTTAGATATTACTGGAATATTCACACTGAGTGTACTGGGAATATGCTAGATGTCACTGGAATATTCAAACTGATTGTACTGGGAATCTGTTCGATATCACTGGAATATTCACTTCGAGTGTACTGGGAATCTGTTAGATATCACTGGAATATTCACACCTAGTGTACTTGGAATCTGCGAGATATCACTGGAATATTCACACCTCGTGTTCTGGAAATCTGTTAGATACCACTGGAATATTCATACTTAGTGTACTGGGAATCTGTTAGATATCACTGGAATATTCACTCCCAATATATTGGTAATCTGTCAGATAATCTTGGAATATTCACACCTAGTGTACTGGGAATATGTTAGATATCAGTGGAATATTCACTTCGAGAGTACTGGGAATCTGTTACATATCACTGGAATATTCACACTTAGTCTACAGGGAATCTGTTGGATATCACTGGATTTTCACACCTACTGCACCGGGAATCTGTTAGATATCACAGGAATATTCACACATAGTGTCCTGGGAATCTGTTAGATAACCGCGGAATTTTCACACCAGCTGTGCTGGCAATCTGTTAGATATCACTGGAATATTCACACCGAGTGTACTGGGAATCTGTTAGATAACCCTGTAATATTCACACCTACTTCACTGGAAATCTGTCAGATATCACTGGAATATTCGCACCTAGTATTCTGGGAATCTGTTTGTTAACACTGGATTATTCACATCTATTGTACTGGAAATCTGTTAGATAACACTGCGTTATTCACACCTATTATACTGGGAATCTTTTAGATAACCCTTGAAATTTCACACCTAATGTAGTGGGAATCTGTTAGATATCACTGGAATATTCACACCTAGTCTCCTGGTAATCTGTTAAATATCCTTGTAATATTCACACCGGGTGTACTGGGATATTGTTAGATAAACCTGGAATATTCATACATACTGTATTGGGAACATGTTAGATATCACTGGAATATTCACACCAAGTGTACTGGGAACCTGTTAGATATCACTGGAATATTCACACCTAGTGTACTGGGAATCTGTTAGATATCACTGGAATATTCACACATAGTGTACTGGGAATCTGTTAGATATTACTGGAATATTCACATCGCGTGTACTGGGAATATGTTAGATGTCACTGGAATATTCAAACTGATTGTACTGGGAATCTGTTAGATATCACTGGAATATTAACTTCGAGTGTACTGGGAAACTGTTAGATATCACTGGAATATTCACACCTAGTGTACTAGGAATCTGTTAGATATCACTGGAACATTCACTTCCAGTTTATTCGTAATCTGTTAGATAATCTTGCAATATTTTACATCTAGTTGACTGGGAATCTGTTAGATATCACTGGAATATTCACACCTACTGCACTGGGCATCTGTTAGATATCACTGGAATATTCACACCAAGTGTACTGGGAACCTGTTAGATATCACTGGAATATTCACACCTCGTGAACTGGGAATCTGTTAGATATCACTGGAATATTCACACATAGTGTACTGGGAATCTGTTAGATATCAGTTGAATGTTCACACCTAGTGTACTGGGAATCTGTTAGATATCACTGGAATAATCACACATACTTGACTGGGAATCTGTTAGATATCACTGGAATATTCACACATAGTGTACTGGGAATCTGTTAGATATCACTGGAATATTCACACCTAGTGTACTGGGTATCTGTTAAATATCACTGGAATATTCACACCTAGTGTACTGGGAATCTGTGAGATAACGCTGGAATACTCACACGTTGTGTACTGGGAATCTGCTGGATATCACTGGGTTATTCTCACCTAGTGTACTAGGAATCTATTAGAAATCACTGGAATATTCACTGCTAGTGTACTGGTAACCTGTTAGATAACCCTGGAATATTCACATACAGTGTACTGGGAATCTGTTAGATAATACTGTGTTATTCACACCTATTGTACTGGGAATCTGTCAGATATCACTGGAATATTCACACCGAGTGCACTGGGAATCTTTTAGATAACCCTGAAAATTTCACACCTAGTGTACTGGGAATCTGTTAGATATCACTGGAATACTCACACCTCGTCTCCTGGTAATCTTTTAGATTACCCTGGAATATTCACACCAAGTGTATTGGGAATATCTTAGATAACACTGGAATATTCACACCGAGTGTACTGGGAATCTGTTAGATCTCACTGGAATATTCACACCCAGTGTACCGGGAATCTGTCAGATATCACTGGAATGTTCCCACATGGTGTACTGGGAATATGTTAGATAACCGCGGAATATTCACACCAGGTGTACAGGCAATCTGTTAGATATTACAGGAATATTCACACCGAGTGTACTGGGAATATGTTCGATGTCACTGGAATATTCAAACTGATTTTACTGGGAATCTGTTAGATATCACTGGAATATTCACTTCGAGTGCACTGGGAATCTGTTAGGTATCACTGGAATATTCACACCTCGTGTTCTGGAAATCTGTTAGATATCACTGGAATATTCACACGTCGTGTTCTGGAAATCTGTTAGATATCACTGGAATATTCACACTTAGTGTACTGAGAATCTGTTAGATATCACTGGAACATTCACACCTAGTGTACTAGGAATCTGTTAGATATCACTGGAATATTCATTCCCAGTATATTGGTAATCTGTTAGATAATCTTGGAATATTCACACCTAGTGTACTGGGAATATGTTAGATATCACTGGATTATTCACTTCGAGTGTACTGGGAATCTGTTACTTATCACTGGAATTTTCACACCTAGTCTACAGGGAATCTGTTGGATATCACTGGATATTCACACCTACTGCACCGGGAATCTGTTAGATATCACTGGAATATTCACACATTGTGTCCTGGGAATCTGTTCGACATCACTGGAATATTCACACTCTGTGTACCTGGAATCTGTCAGATATCACTGGAATGTTCCACCTAGTGTACTGGGAATATGTTCGATAACCGCGGAATTTTCACACCAGGTGTACTGGCAATCTGTTCGATATCACTGGAATATTCACACCGAGTATTCTGGGAATCTGTTAGTTAACATTTGAATTATTCACATCTATTGTACTGGAAATCTGTTAGATAACACTGCGTTATTCACACCTCTTATACTGAGAATCTGTCAGATATCACTGGAATATTCACACATAGTGAACTGGGAATCTGTTAGATAACACTGGAATATTCGCACCGAATGCACTGGGAATCTTTTAGATAACCCTGGAAATTTCACACCTAATGTACTGGGAATCTGTTCGATATCACTGGAATATTCACACCTAGTCTCCTGGTAATCTGTCAAATATCCTTGGAGTATTCACAACAAGAGTACTGGGATATTGTTAGATATGCCTGGAATATTCACACCAAGTGTACTGGGAATATGTTAGATATCACTGGAATATTCATACTTAGTGCACTGGGAATCTGTTAGATATCGCTGGAATATTCACACCTAGTGTACTAGGAAACTGTTATATATCACTGGAATATTCGCTCCCAGTTTATATGTAATCTGTTAGATAATCTTGGAATAGTCACACCTAGTGTACTGGGAATTGTTAGATATCACTGGAATATTCACACTCTGTGTACCGGGAATCTGTCAGATATCACTGGAATGTTCCCACCTAGTGCACTGGGAATATGTTAGATTACCGCGGAATATTCACACCAGGTGTACTGGCAATCTGTTCAATATCACTGGAATATTCACACCACGTGTACTGGGAATCTGTTAGATAACCCTGGAATATTCACACCTACTTCACTGGGAATCTGTCAGATATCACTGGAATATTCGCACCAATATTCTGAGAATCTGTTAGTTAACCCTGGATTATTCACATCTATTGTACTGGAAATCTGTCAGATAACACTGGGATATTCACACCTATTATACTGCGTATCTATCAGATATCACTGGAATATTCACACATAGTGTACTGGGAATCTGTTAGATAACACTGGAATATTCACACCGAGTGCACTGGGAATCTTTTAGATAACCCTGGAAATTTCACACCTAATGTACTGCGAATCTGTTGGATATCACTGGAATATTCACACATAGTGTACTGGGAATCTGTTAGATATCACTGGAATATTCACACCTAGTGTACTGGGTATCTGTTAGATATCACTGGAATATTCACACCTAGTGTACTGGGAATCTGTTAGATATCACTGGAATATTCACACCTAGTGTACTGGGAATCTGTTAGCTAACCCTGGAATATTCACACCTCGTGTACTGGGTATCTGTTAGATATCACTGGAATATTCACACCTAGTGTACTGGGAATCTGTTAGATATCACTGGAATATTCACACGTACTGAACTGGGAATCTGTGAGATAACGCTGGAATACTCACACGTTGTGTCCTGGGAAACTGCTAGATATCACTGGAATATTTACACCTAGTGTACTAGGAATCTGTTAGATAACACTGGAATATTCACACATAGTGTACTGGGAATATCTGAGTAAACACTGGAATATTCACACAGAGCACACTGGGAATCTGTCAGATATCACTGGAATATTTACACCGAGTGTACTAGGAATCTGTTAGATATCACTGGAATATTCATTCCCAGTTTATTGGTAATCTGTTAGATAATCTTGGTATATTCACACCTAGTGTACTGGAATATTGTTAGATATCACTGAAATATTCACACCTACTGCACTTGGAATCTGTAAGATATCACTGGAATATTCACACATAGTTGTCCTGGGAATCAGTTAGATATCACTGGAATATTCATACCCTGTGTACCCGAAATCTGTCAGATATCACTGGAATGTTCCCACCTCATGTACTGGGAATATGTTCGATAACTGCAGAATATTCACATCAGGTGTACTGGCAATCTGTTAGATATCACTGGAATATTCACACCGAGTGTACTGGGATATTGTTAGATAACCCTGGAAATTTCACACCTAGTGTACTGGGAATCTGTTAGATATCACTGGAATACTCACACCGAGTGCACTGGGAATCTTTAAATAACCCTGGAAATTTCACATCTAGTGTACTGGGAATCTGTTAGATATCACTGGAATACTCACACCGAGTGCACTGGGAATCTTTAAATAACCCTGGAAATTTCACAACTAGTGTACTGGGAATCTGTTAGATATCACTGGAATACTCACACCTCGTCTCCTGGTAATCTGTTAGATTACCTTGGAATATTCACACTGAGTGTATTGGGAATATCTTAGATAACACCAAGTGTATTGGGAATCTGTTAGATCTCACTGGAATATTCACACCCTGTGTACCGGGAATCTGTCAGATATCACTGGAATGTTCCCACCTGGTGTACTGGGAATATGTTAGATAACCGCGGAATATTCACACCAGGTTTACTGGCAATCTATTAGATATTACTGGAATATTGACAACGAGTGTACTGGGAATATGTTAGGTGTCACTGGAATATTCACACTGATTGTACTGGGAATCTGTTCGATATCACTGGAATATTCACTTCGAGTGTACTGGGAATCTGTTAGATATCACTGCAATATTCACTCCCAGTTTATTGGTAATCTGTTATATAATCTTGGAATATTCACACCAATGTACTGGGATATTGTTAGATAATCCTGGAATAGTCACACCTTGTGTACTGGGAATATGTTACATATCACTGGAATATTCACACCTAGTTTACTGGGAATCTGTTACATATCACTGGAATATTCACACCGAGTGTACTGGGAATCTGTTAGATATCACTGGAATATTCACACCTAGTGTACTGGGAATCTGTTAGGTATCACTGGAATATTCACTCCCAGTTTATTGGTAATCAGTTAGATAATCTTGGAATATTCACACCTAGTTTACTGGGATATTATTAGATAACCCAGGAATAGTCACACCGAGGGTACTGGAAATATGTTAGATATCACTGGAATATTCACACCTAGTGTACTGGGAATCTGTTATATATCACTGGCATATTCACGCCTAGGGTACTGGGAATATGTTAGATATCACTGGAATATTCACACCGAGTGGACTGGGAACCTGTTACATATCACTGAAATATCCACTCCTAGTGTACTGGGAATCTGTTAGCTATCACTGGAATATCCACTCCTAGTGTACTGGGAATCTGTTAGATATCAATGGAATATTCACACCTAGTGTACTGGGAATCTGTGAGATAATGCTGGAATACTCACACGTTGTGTACTGGGAATCTGCTAGATATCACTGGGTTATTCTCACCTAGTGTGCTAGGAATCTTTTAGAATTCACTGGAATATTCACTGCTCATGTACTGGGAATCTGTTAGATAACCTTGGATTATTCACATCCAGTGTACTGGGAATCTGTTAGATAACCTTGGATTATTCACATGCAGTGTACTGTGAATCTGTTAATTATCACTGTTATATTCACACCTCGTGTTCTGGAAATCTGTTCGATATCACTGGAATATTCATACTTAGTGTACTGGGAATCTGTTAGATATCACTGGAATATTCACACCTAGTGTACTAGGAATCTGTTAGATATCATTGGAATATTCACTCCCAGTATATTGGTAATCTGTTAGATAATCTTGGAATATTCGCACCTCCTGTACTGGGAATATGTTAGATATCACTGAAATATTCACTTCGAGTGTACTGGGAATCTGTTACATATCACTGGAATATTCACACCTAGTCTACAGGGAATCTGTTGGATATCACTGGTTATTCACACCAACTGCACAGGGAATCTGTTAGATATCACTGGAATATTCACACATAGTGTCCTGAGAATCTGTTCGAGATCACTGGAATATTCACACTCTGTGTACCGGGAATCTGTCAGATATCACTGGAATGTTCCCACCTAGTGTACTGGGAATATGTTAGATAACCCTGGAATATTCACACCTACTTCACTGGGAATCTGTCAGATATCACTGGAATATTCGCACCGAGTATTCTGGGAATCTGTTAGATAACACTGGATTATTCACATCTATTGTACTGGAAATCTGTTAGATAACACTGTGTTATTCACACCTATTATACTGGGAATCTGTCAGATATCATTGGAATATTCACAAATAGTGTACTGGGAATCTGTTAGATAACACTGGAATATTCGCACTGGAAATCTTTTAGATCACCCTGGAAATTTCACACCTAATGTACTGGGAATCTGTTAGATATCACTGGAATAATCACACCGAGTGTACTGGGATATTGTTAGATAACCCTGGAATATTCACACCTAGTGTACTGGGAATATGTTAGATATCACTGGAATATTCACACCAAGTGTACTTGGAACCTGTTAGATATCACTGGAATATTCACGCCTAGTGTACTGGGATTTTGTTAGATAGCACTGGAATATTCAAACCTAGTGGACTGGGAATCTGTTAGATATTACTGGAATATTCACACCGAGTGTACTGGGAATCTGTTAGATATCACTGGAATACTCACACCGAGTGCACTGGGAATATGTTAGATGTCACGGGAATATTCAAACTTATTGTACTGGGAATCTGTTAGATATCACTGGAATATTCACTCCCAGTTTATTGGTAATCTGTTAGATAATCTTGGAATATTCACACCTAGTGTACTGGGAATCTGTTGGATAACCCTGGAATATTCACATCTAGTTTACTGGGAATCTGTTAGATTTCACTGGAATATTCACACCTACTGCACTGGGAATCTGTCAGATATCACTGGAATATTCACCGCTAGTTCTATGGGTATCTGTTAGATATCACTGGAATATTCACACCGAGTGTATTGGGAATCTGTTACATATCACTGGAATATTCACTTCGAGTGTACTGGGAATCTGTTAGATATCACTGGAATATTCACACCTAGTGTACTAGGAATCTGTTAGATATCACTGGAATATTCACTCCCAGTTTATTGGTAATCTGTTATATAATCTTGGAATATTCACACCAATGTACTGGGAAATTGTTAGATAATCCTGGAATAGTCACACCTAGTGTACTGGGAATATGTTAGATATCATTGGAATATTCACACCGAGTGTACTGGGAATATGTTACATATCACTGGAATATTCACACCTAGTTTACTGGGAATCTGTTAGATATCACTGGAATATTCACACCTAGTTTACTGGGAATCTGTTAGATATCACTGGAATATTCACTCCCAGTTTATTGGTAATCTGTTAGATAATCTTGGAATATTCACACCTAGTTTACTGGGATATTGTTAGATAACCCAGGAATAGTCACACCTAGGGTACTGGAAATATGTTAGATATCACTGGAATATTCACACCTAGTGTACTGGGAATCTGTTACATATCACTGGAATAATCACGCCTAGGGTACTGGGAATATGTTAGATATCACTGGAATATTCACACCGAGTGTACTGGGAATCTGTTACATATCACTGGAATATCCACTCCAAGTGTACTGGGATTCTGTTAGATATCACTGGAATATTCACACCTCGTGTACTGGGAATCTGTGAGATAACGCTGGAATACTCACACGTTGTGTACTGGGAATCTGCTAGATATCACTGGGTTATTCTCACCTAGTGTGCTAGGAATCTTTTAGAATTCACTGGAATATTCACTGCTCGTGTACTGGGAATCTGTTAGATAACCTTGGATTATTCACATCCAGTGTACTGGGAATCTGTTAGATAACCTTGGATTATTCACATCCAGTGTACTGTGAATCTGTTAATTATCACTGTTATATTCACACCTCGTGTTCTGGAAATCTGTTCGATATCACTGGAATATTCATACTTAGTGTACTGGGAATCTGTTAGATATCACTGGAATATTCACACCTAGTGTACTAGGAATCTGTTAGATATCATTGGAAAATTCACTCCCAGTATATTGGTAATCTGTTAGATAAACGTGGAATATTCGCACCTCGTGTACTGGGAATATGTTAGATATCACTGAAATATTCACTTCGAGTGTACTGGGAATCTGTTACATATCACTGGAACATTCACACCTAGTCTACAGGGAAAGTGTCAGATATCACTGGATATTCACACCAACTGCACCGGGAATCTGTTAGATATCACTGGAATATTCACACATAGAGTCCTGAGAATTTGTTCGACATCACTGGAATATTCACACCTCGTGTTCTGGAAATCTGTTAGATATCACTGGAATATTCACACCAAGTGTACTGGGAATCTGTTAGATAACCCTGGAATATTCACACCTCGTGTACTGGGTATCTGTTAGATATCACTGGAATATTCACACCTAGTGTACTGGGAATCTGTTAGATATCACTGGAATATTCACACGTACTGAACTGGGAATCTGTGAGATAACACTGGAATAATCACATGTTGTATACTGGGAAACTGCTAGATATCACTGGAATATTTACACCTAGTGTACTAGGAATCTGTTCGATATCACTGGAATATTCACACCTCGTGTTCTGGAAATCTGTTAGATATCACTGGAATATTCACACCTAGTGTACTGGGAATCTGTTAGATAACCCTGGAATATTCACACCTCGTGTACTGGGTATCTGTTAGATATCACTGGAATATTCACACCTAGTGTAGTGGGAATCTGTTAGATATCACTGGAATATTCACACGTACTGAACTGGGAATCTGTGAGATAACACTGGAATAATCACACGTTGTGTACTGGGAAACTGCTAGATATCACTGGAATATTTACACCTAGTGTACTAGGAATCTGTTAGATAACACTGGAATATTCACACATAGTGTACTGGGAATATCTGAGATAACACTGGAATATTCACACCGAGCGTACTAGTAATCTGTTAGATATCACTTGAATATTCACTCCCAGTTTATTGGCAATCTGTTAGATAATCTTGGTCTATTCACACCTAGTGTACTGGAATATTGTTAGATATCACTGAAATATTCACACCTACTGCACTGGGAATCTCTTAGGTAACCCTGGAATATTCACATCTAGTTTACTGGGAATCTGTTAGATATCACTGGAATATTCACACCAACTGCACTGGGAATCTGTTAGATCTCACTGGAATATTCACACATAGTTGTCATGGGAATCTGTTAGATATCACTGGAATATTCATACCCTGTGTCCCGGGAATTTGTCAGATATCACTGGAATGTTCCCACTTGGTGTACTGGGAATATGTTAGATAACCGCAGAATATTCACACCAGGTGTACTGGCAATCTGAAAGATATCACTGGAATATTCACACCGAGTGTACTGGGAATCTGTTAGATGTCACTGGAATATTCATATTGATTGTACTGGGACTCTGTTAGATATCACTGGAATATTCACTTCGAGTGCACTGGGAATCTGTTAGGTATCACTGGAATATTCACACTTAGTGTACTGGGAATCTGTTAGATAACACTGGAATATTCACTTCGATGTACTAGGAATCTGTTGGATATCACTGGAATATTCACACCTAGTTTACTGGGAATCTGTTAGATATCACTGGAATATTCACTCCCAGTTTATTTCTAATCTGTTAGATAATCTTGTAATATTCACACCTAGTGTACTGGGATATTGTTAGATAACCCTGGAATAGTCACACCTAGTGTACTGGGAATATGTTAGATATCACTGGAATATTCACACCTAGTGTACTGGGAATCTGTTACATATTACTGGAATATTCACACCTCGTGTTCTGGAAATCTGTTAGATATCACTGGAATATTCACACCGAGTGCACTGGGAATCTTTTAGATAACCCTGGAAATGTTCACACCTAGTGTACTGGGAATCTGCTAGATCTCACTGGAATATTCACACCTAGTGTACTAGGAACCTGTTAGATATCACTGGAATATTCACTCCCAGTTTATTGGTAATCTGTTAGATAATCTTCGAATATTCACACCTAGTGTACTGGGATATTGTTAGATAACCCTGGAATAGTCACACCTAGTGTACTGGGAATATGTTAGATATCACTGGAATATTCACACCTAGTGTACTGGGAATCTGTTAGATATCACTGGAATATTAACACCTAGTGTACTGGGAATCTGTTAGATGTCACTGGAATATTCACACTGATTGTTCTGGGAATCTGTTAGATATCACTGGAATATTCACTTCGTGTGCACTGGGAATCTGTTAGGTATCACTGGAATATTCACAAAATAGTGTACTGTGAATCTGTATTTATAACTGGAATATTCACACCTCACGCACTAGGATATTGTTAGATAACCCTGGAATATTCAGACCTAGTGTACAGGGCATGTGTTATATATCACTGGAATATTCACTCCCAGTTTATTTGTAATCTTTTAGATAATCTTGGAATATTCACACCTAGTGTACTGGGATATTGTTAGATAACCCTGGAATAGTCACACCAAGTGTACTGGGAATATGTTCGATATCACTCGAATATTCACACCTAGTGTACTGGGAATCTGTTAGATATCACTGGAATATTCACACCTAGTCTACAGGGAATCTGTTAGTTAACCCTGGAATATTCACACCTAGTGTACTGGGAATATGTTAGATATCACTGGAATATTCACACCGAGTGTCCTGGGAATCGGTTTACATATCACTGGAATATTCACACCTAGTGTGCTGGGAATCTGTTGGATAACCCTGGAATATTCACATCTAGTTTACTGGGAATCTGTTAGATATCACTGAAATATTCACACCGAGTGTACTGGGAATCTGTTAGATATCACTGGAATATTCACTCCCTGTTTATTTGTAATCTGTCAGATAATCTTGTAATATTCACACCTAGTGTACTGGAATATTGTTAGATAACCCTGGAATAGTTACACCTAGTGTACTGGGAATATGTTAGATATCACTGGAATATTCACACCTAGTGTACTGGGAATCTGTTACATATCACTGGAATATTCACACCTAGTGTACTGGGAATCTGTCAGATATCACTGGAATGTTCTCACCTAGTGTACTGGGAATATGTTAGATAACCGCGGTATATTCACTTCAGGTGTAGTGGCAACCTGTTCAATGTCACTGGAATATTCACTTCGAGTGCACTGGGAATCTGTTAGGTATCACTGGAATATTCACTTCGAGTGCACTGGGAATCTGTTAGGTATCAATGGAATATTCACAAAATAGTGTACTGGGAATCTGTTAGATATCACTGGAATATTCACACCTTGTGTACTGGGAATCTGTTAGATATCACTGGAATATTCACACCGAGTGCACTGGGAATCTATTAGATAACCCGAGAAATTTTCACACCTAGTGTATTGGAATCTGTTAGATATCACTGGAATATTCACACCTAGTGTACTGGGAATCTGTTAGATATCACTGGAATATTCACACCGAGTGCACTGGGAATCTATTAGATAACCCGAGAAATTTTCACACCTAGTGTATTGGAATCTGTTAGATATCACTGGAATATTCACACCTCGTCTCCTGGTAATCTGTTAGATTACTCTGGAATATTCGCACCGAGTGTATTGGGAATATCTTAGATAACACTGGAATATTCACACCGAGTGTACTGGGAATATGTTAGATCTTACTGGAATATTCACACCCTGTGTACCGAGTTCACTGGGAATCTGTTAGGTATCACTGGAACATTCACAAAATAGTGTACTGGGAATCTGTTAGATATCTCTGCGATATTCACACCGAGAGTACTGGGATATTCTTAGATAACCCTGGAATATTCAGACCGAGTGTACTGGGAACCTGTTAGATATCACTGAAATATTCATTTCGAGTGTACTGGGAATCTGTTAGATATCACTGGAATATTCACACCAAGTGTACTAGGAATCTGTTAGATATCACTGGAATATTCACACCTAGTGTACTGGGATATTGTTAGATATCACTGGAATATTCACATCTAGTTTACTGGGAATCTGTTACATACCACTGGAATGTTCCCACCTAGTGTACTGGGAATATGTTCGATAACCACGGTATATTCACACCTAGTGTACTGGGAATCTGTTGGATAACCCTGGAATATTCACCTCTAGTTTACTGGGAATCTGTCAGTTTTCACTGGAATATTCGCACCAGTATTCTGGGAATCTGTTCGTTAACCCTGGATTATTCACATCTATTGTATTGGAAATCTTTTAGATAACATGGGTTATTCACACTTATTGTACTGGGAATCTGTCAGATATCACTGGAATATTCACACATAGTGTACTGGGAATCTGTTAGATAACACTGGAATATTCACACCGAGTGCACTGGGAATCTTTTAGATAACCCTGGAAATTTCACACCTCGTGTACTGGGAATCTGTTAGATATCACTGGAATATTCACACCTCGTCTCCTGGTAATCTGTTCGATTACACTGGAATATTCACACTTATTGTACTGGGAATCTCTTACATAACACTGGAATATTCACACCGAGTGTACTGGGAATCTGTTAGATATCACTGGAATATTCACACCCTGTGTACCGGGAATCTGTCAGATATCACTGGAATGTTCCCACCTAGTGTACTGGGAATATGTTAGATAACCGCAAAGTATTCACACCAGGTGTACTGGCAATCTGTTAGATATCACTGGAATATTCACACCGAGTGTACTGGGAATATGTTAGTTGTCATTGGAATATTCACACTGATTGTACTGGGAATCTGTTGGATATCACTGGAATATTCACTTCGAGTTAACTGGGAATCTGTTAGATATCACTGGAATATTCACACATAGTGTACTAGGTATCTGTTAGATATCACTGGAATATTCACTCCCAGTTTATTGGTAATATTTTATATAATCTTGGAATATTCACAGCTAGTGTACTGGGAATATGTGAGATAACGCTGGAATACTCACACATTGTGTACTGGGAATCTGCTAGATATCACTGGGTTATTCTCAACTAGTGTACTAGGAATCTGTTAGAAATCACTGGAATATTCACTGCCAATGTACTGGGAACCTGTTAGATAACCCTGGAATATTCACATCCAGTGGACTGGGAATCTGTTAATTATCACTGGAATATTCACACCTCGTGTTCTGGAAATCTGTTAGATATCACTGGAATATTCATACTTAGTATACTGGGAATCTGTTAGATATCACTGGAAATTCACACCTACTGCACTGGGAATGTGTTAGATATCACTGGAATATTCACAATGATTGTACTGGGAATCTGTTAGATATCACTGGAATATTCACTTCGAGTGCACTGGGAATCTGTTAGGTATCACTGGAATATTGACACCTAGTGTACTGGGATATTCTTAGATAACCCTGGAATATTCAGACCTAGTGTACTGGGAATCTGTCAGATTTCACTGGAATATTCGCACCTAGTATTCTGGGAATCTGTTAGTTAACCCTGGATTATTCACATCTATTGTACTGGAAATCTTTTAGATAACACCGGGTTATTCACACCTATTGTACTGGGAATCTGTTAGATATCACTGGAATATTCACACCTAGTGTACTAGGAATCTGTTAGATATCACTGGAATATTCACTCCCAGTTTATTGGTAATCTGTTAGATAATCTTGGAATATTCACACCTAGTGTACTGGGAATCTGTTAGATGTCACTGGAATATTCACACTGATTGTACTGGAAAACTGTTAGGTATCACTGGAATATTCACAAAATAGTGTTCTGGGAATCTGTTAGATATCACTGGAATAATCACACATACTCGACTGGGAATCTGTTCGATATCACTGGAATATTCACACATGGTGTACTGGGAATCTGTTAGATATCACTGGAATATCCACACCTAGTGTACTGGGAATCTGTTGCATATCACTGGAATATTCACACCGAGTCCACTGGGAATCTTTTAGATAACCCTGGAAATTTCACACCTAGTGTACTGGGAATCTGTTAGATATCACTGGAATACTCACACCGAATGTGCTGGGAATCTGTTACATATCACTGGAATATTCACACCGAGTCCACTGGGAATCTTTTAGATAACCCTGGAAATTTCACACCTAGTGTACTGGGAATCTGTTAGATATCACTGGAATACTCACAACGAGTGTGCTGGGAATCTGTTAGATCTCACTGGAATATTCACACCCTGTGTACCAGGAATCTGTCAGATATCACTGGAATGTTCCCACATGGTGTACTGGGAATATGTTAGATAACCGTGGAATATTCACACCAGGTGTACAGGCAATTTTATAGATATTACTGGAATATTCACACCGAGTGTACTGGGAATATGTTAGATGTCACTGGAATATTCAAACTGATTGTACTGGGATTCTGTTAGATATCACTGGAATATTCACTTCGAGTGGACTGGGAATCTGTTAGATATCACTGGAATATTCACACCTAGTCTACTAGGAATCTTTTAGATACCATTGGAATATTCACTCACAGTTTATAGGCAATCTGTTAGATATGACTGGAATATTAACTTCGAGTGTACTGGGAATCTGTTAGATATCACTGGAATATTCACACCTAGTGTACTAGGAATCTGTTAGATATCACTGGAATATTCACTCCCAGTTTATTAGTAATCTGTTAGATAATCTTGGAATATTCACACCTAGTGTACTCGGTTATTGTTAGATAACCCTGGAATAGTCACAGCTAGTGTACTGGGAATATGTTAGATATCACTGGAATATTCACACCTAGTGTACTGGGAATCTATTAGTTATCACTGGAATATTCACAACGAATGTACTGGGAATCTGTTAGATGTCACTGGAATATTCACACTGATTTTACTGGGAAACTGTTAGATATCACTGGAATATTCACTTCGAGTGCACTGGGAATCTGTTAGGTATCACTGGAATATTCACAAAATAGTGTACTGGGAAACTGTTAGATATCACTGGAATATTCACTTCGAGTACACTGGGAATCTGTTACATATCACTGAATTATTCATTTCGAGTGTACTGGGAATCTGTTAGATATCACTGGAATATTCACACCAAGTGTACTAGGAATCTGTTAGATATCACTGGAATATTCACACTTCGTGTACTGGAATATTGTTAGGTATCACTGGAATATTCAATCTAGTTTACTGGGAATCTGTTACATAACCACTGGAATATTCACACCTAGTGTACTGGGAATCTGTTGGATTACCCTGGAATATTCACCTCTAGTTTACTGGGAATCTGGTAGATATCACTGGAATATTCACACCTACTGCACTGGGAATCTGTTCGATATCACTGGAATATTCACACATAGTTGTCCTGGGAATCTGTTAGATATCACTGGAATATTTACACCTAGTGTACTAGGGATCTGTTAGATATCACTGGAATATTCACTCCCAGTTTATTAGTAATCTGTTAGATAATCTTAGAATATTCACACCTAGTGTACTGGGATATTGTTAGATAACCCTGGAATAGTCACACCTAGTGTACTTGGAATATGTTAGATATCACTGGAATATTCACACCGAGTGTACTGGGAATCTGTTAGATGTCACTAGAATATTCACACTGATTTTACTGGGAAACTGTTAGATATCACTGGAATATTCACTTCCAGTTCACTGGGAATCTGTTAGGTATCACTGGAACATTCACAAAATAGTGTACTGGGAATCTGTTAGATATCTCTGCGATATTCACACCGAGAGTACTGGGATATTCTTAGATAACCCTGGAATATTCAGACCTAGTGTACTGGGAATCTGTTAGATATCACTGAAATATTCATTTCGAGTGTACTGGGAATCTGTTACATACCACTGGAATATTCACACCTAGTGTACTGGGAATCTGTTGGATAACCCTGGAATATTCACACCTACTGCACTGGGAATCTGTTAGATATCACTGGAATATTCACACATAGTTGTCCTGGGAATCTGTTACATATCACTGGAATATTCATACCCTGTGTACCGGGAATCTGTCAGATATCACTGGAATGTTCCCACCAAGTGTACTGGGAATATGTTCGATAACCACGGTATATTCACACCAGGTGTACTGGCAATCTGTTAGATATCACTGGAATATTCACACCAAGTGTATTGGGAATCTGTTACATACCACTGGAATATTCACACCTAGTGTACTGGGAATCTGTTGGATAACCCTGGAATGTTCCCACCTAGTGTACTGGGAATATGTTAGATAACCGCGGTATATTCACACCAGGTTTACTGGCAATCTGTTAGATATCACTGGAATATTCACACCGAGTGTACTGGGAATCTGTTAGATGTCACTGGAATATTCACACTGATTGTACTGGGATTCTGTTGGATATCACTGGAATATTCACTTCGAGTGCACTGGGAATCTGTTAGGTATCACTGGAATATTCACACCTAGTGTACTGGGATATTGTTAGATATCACTGGAATATTCACGTCTAGTTTACTGGGAATCTGTTACATACCACTGGAATATTCACACCTAGTGTACTGGGAATCTGTTGGATAACCCTGGAATATTCACCTCTAGTTTACTGGGAATCTGTTAGATATCACTGGAATATTCACACCTACTGCACTGGGAATCTGTTAGATGTCACTGGAATATTCACACATAGTTGTCCTGGGAATCTGTTAGATATCACTGGAATATTCATACCCTGTGTACCGGGAATCTGTCAGATATCACTGGAATGTTCCCACCTAGTGTACTGGGAATATTTTCGATAACCACGGTATATACACACCTAGTGTACTGGGAATCTGTTGGATAACCCTGGAATATTCACCTCTAGTTTACTGGGAATCTGTTAGATATGACTGGAATATTCACAGCTTGTGTACTGGGAATCTGTTAGATGTGACTGGAATATACACACTGACTGTACTGGGAATCTGTTAGAAATCACGGGAATATTCACAACGACTGTTCAGGGAATCTGTTTGATATCACTGGAATATTCACACCTACTGCACTGGGAATCTGTTAGATATCACTGGAATATTCACACATAGTTGTCCTGGGAATCTGTTAGATATCACTGGAATATTCATACCCTGTGTACCGGGAATCTGTCAGATCTCACTGGAATGTTCCCACCTAGTGTACTGGGAATATGTTCGATAACCACGGTATATTCACACCTAGTGTACTGGGAATCTGTTGGATAACCCTGGAATATTCACCTCTAGTTTACTGGGAATCTGTCAGTTTTCACTGGAATATTCGCAGCAGTATTCTGGGAATCTGTTAGTTCACCCTGGATTATTCACATCTATTGTATTGGAAATCTTTTAGATAACATGTGTTATTCACACTTATTGTACTGGGAATCTGTCAGATATCACTGGAATATTCACACATAGTGTACTGGGAATCTGTTAGATAACACTGGAATATTCACACCGAGTGCACTGGGAATCTTTTAGATAACCCTGGAAATTTCACACCTCGTGTACTGGGAATCTGTTAGATATCACTGGAATATTCACACCTCGTCTCCTGGTAATCTGTTCGATTACCCTGGAATATTCACACTTATTGTACTGGGAATCTCTTACATAACACTGGAATATTCACACCGAGTGTACTGGGAATCTGTTAGATATCACTGGAATATTCACACCCTGTGTACCGGGAATCTGTCAGATATCACTGGAATGTTCCCACCTAGTGTACTGGGAATATGTTAGATAACCGCAAAGTATTCACACCAGGTGTACTGGCAATCTGTTAGATATCACTGGAATATTCACACCGAGTGTACTGGGAATCTGTTAGTTGTCATTGGAATATTCACACTGATTGTACTGGGAATCTGTTGAATATCACTGGAATATTCACTTCGAGTTAACTGGGAATCTGTTAGATATCACTGGAATATTCACACATAGTGTACTAGGTATCTGTTAGATATCACTGGAATATTCACACCGAGTGTACTGGGATATTGTTAGATATCACTGGAATATTCACATCTAGTTTATTGGGAATCTGATACATACCACTGGAATATTCACACCTAGTGTACTGGGAATCTGTTGGATAACCCTGGAATATTCACCTCTAGTTTACTGGGAATCGGTTAGATATGACTGGAATATTCACACCTACTGCACTGGGAATCTGTTAGATATCACTGGAATATTCACACATAGTTGTCCTGGGAATCTGTTAGAAATCACTGGAATATTCACTGCCAATGTACTGGGAACCTGTTAGATAACCCTGGAATATTCACATCCAGTGGACTGGGAATCTGTTAATTATCACTGGAATATTCACACCTCGTGTTCTGGAAATCTGTTAGATATCACTGGAATATTCACAATGGTTGTACTGGGAATCTGTTAGATATCACTGGAATATTCACTTCGAGTGCACTGGGAATCTGTTAGGTATCACTGGAATATTGACACCTAGTGTACTTGGATACTCTTAGATAACCCTGGAATATTCAGACCTAGTGTACTGGGAATCTGTCAGATTTCACTGGAATATTCGCACCTAGTATTCTGGGAATCTGTTAGTTAACCCTGGATTATTCACATCTATTGTACTGGAAATCTTTTAGATAACACCGGGTTATTCACACCTATTGTACTGGGAATCTGTTAGATATCACTGGAATATTCACACCTAGTGTACTAGGAATCTGTTAGATATCACTGGAATATTCACTCCCAGTTTATTGGTAATCTGTTAGATAATCTTGGAATATTCACACCTAGTGTACTGGGAATCTGTTAGATGTCACTGGAATATTCACACTGATTGTACTGGGAAACTGTTAGGTATCACTGGAATATTCACAAAATAGTGTTCTGGGAATCTGTTAGATATCACTGGAATAATCACACATACTCGACTGGGAATCTGTTCGATATCACTGGAATATTCACACCTAGTGTACTGGGAATCTGTTACATATCACTGGAATATTCACACCGAGTCCACTGGGAATCTTTTAGATAACCCTGGAAATTTCACACCTAGTGTACTGGGAATCTGTTAGATATCACTGGAATACTCACACCGAGTGTGCTGGGAATCTGTTAGATCTCACTGGAATATTCACACCATGTGTACCAGGAATCTGTCAGATATCACTGGAATGTTCCCACATGGTGTACTGGGAATATGTTAGATAACCGTGGAATATTCACACCAGGTGTACAGGCAATCTTATAGATATTACTGGAATATTCACACTGAGTGTACTGGGAATATGTTAGATGTCACTGGAATATTCAAACTGATTGTATTGGGATTCTGTTAGATATCACTGGAATATTCACTTCGAGTGGACTGGGAATCTGTTAGATATCACTGGAATATTCACACCTAGTCTACTAGGAATCTTTTAGATACCACTGGAATATTCACTCACAGTTTATAGGCAATCTGTTAGATATGACTGGAATATTAACTTCGAGTGTACTGGGAATCTGTTAGATATCACTGGAATATTCACACCTAGTGTACTAGGAATCTGTTAGATATCACTGGAATATTCACTCCCAGTTTATTAGTAATCTGTTAGATAATCTTGGAATATTCACACCTAGTGTACTGGGATATTGTTAGATAACCCTGGAATAGTCACAGCTAGTGTACTGGGAATATGTTAGATATCACTGGAATATTCACACCTAGTGTACTGGGAATCTATTAGTTATCACTGGAATATTCACAACGAATGTACTGGGAATCTGTTAGATGTCACTGGAATATTCACACTGATTTTACTGGGAAACTGTTAGATATCACTGGAATATTCACTTCGAGTGCACTGGGAATCTGTTGGGTATCACTGGAATATTCACAAAATAGTGTACTGGGAAACTGTTAGATATCACTGGAATATTCACTTCGAGTGCACTGGGAATCTGTTACATATCACTGAATTATTCATTTCGAGTGTACTGGGAATCCGTTAGATATCACTGGAATATTCACACCAAGTGTACTAGGAATCTGTTAGATATCACTGGAATATTCACTCACAGTTTATAGGCAATCTGTTAGATATGACTGGAATATTAACTTCGAGTGTACTGGGAATCTGTTAGATATCACTGGAATATTCACACCTAGTGTACTAGGAATCTGTTAGATATCACTGGAATATTCACTCCCAGTTTATTAGTAATCTGTTAGATAATCTTGGAATATTCACACCTAGTGTACTGGGAATCTATTAGTTATCACTGGAATATTCACAACGAATGTACTGGGAATCTGTTAGATGTCACTGGAATATTCACACTGATTTTACTGGGAAACTGTTAGATATCACTGGAATATTCACTTCGAGTGCACTGGGAATCTGTTGGGTATCACTGGAATATTCACAAAATAGTGTACTGGGAAACTGTTAGATATCACTGGAATATTCACTTCGAGTGCACTGGGAATCTGTTACATATCACTGAATTATTCATTTCGAGTGTACTGGGAATCCGTTAGATATCACTGGAATATTCACACCAAGTGTACTAGGAATCTGTTAGATATCACTGGAATATTCACACCTAGTGTACTGGGAATCTGTTACATATCACTGGAATATTCACACCGAGTCCACTGGGAATCTTTTAGATAACCCTGGAAATTTCACACCTAGTGTATTGGGAATCTGTTAGATATCACTGGAATACTCACACCGCGTGTGCTGGGAATCTGTTAGATCTCACTGGAATATTCACACCCTGTGTACCAGGAATCTGTCAGATATCACTGGAATGTTCCCACATGGTGTACTGGGAATATGTTAGATAACCGTGGAATATTCACACCAGGTGTACAGGCAATCTTATAGATATTACTGGAATATTCACACTGAGTGTACTGGGAATATGTTAGATGTCACTGGAATATTCAAACTGATTGTATTGGGATTCTGTTAGATATCACTGGAATATTCACTTCGAGTGGACTGGGAATCTGTTAGATATCACTGGAATATTCACACCTAGTCTACTAGGAATCTTTTAGATACCACTGGAATATTCACTCACAGTTTATAGGCAATCTGTTAGATATGACTGGAATATTAACTTCGAGTGTACTGGGAATCTGTTAGATATCACTGGAATATTCACACCTAGTGTACTAGGAATCTGTTAGATATCACTGGAATATTCACTCCCAGTTTATTAGTAATCTGTTAGATAATCTTGGAATATTCACACCTAGTGTACTGGGATATTGTTAGATAACCCTGGAATAGTCACAGCTAGTGTACTGGGAATATGTTAGATATCACTGGAATATTCACACCTAGTGTACTGGGAATCTATTAGTTATCACTGGAATATTCACAACGAATGTACTGGGAATCTGTTAGATGTCACTGGAATATTCACACTGATTTTACTGGGAAACTGTTAGATATCACTGGAATATTCACTTCGAGTGCACTGGGAATCTGTTAGGTATCACTGGAATATTCACAAAATAGTGTACTGGGAAACTGTTAGATATCACTGGAATATTCACTTCGAGTGCACTGGGAATCTGTTACATATCACTGAATTATTCATTTCGAGTGTACTGGGAATCTGTTAGATATCACTGGAATATTCACACCAAGTGTACTAGGAATCTGTTAGATATCACTGGAATATTCACACTTCGTGTACTGGAATATTGTTAGATATCACTGGAATATTCAATCTAGTTTACTTGGAATCTGTTACATACCACTGGAATATTCACACCTACTGCACTGGGAATCTGTTCGATATCACTGGAATATTCACACATAGTTGTCCTGGGAATCTGTTAGATATCACTGGAATATTTACACCTAGTGTACTAGGAATCTGTTAGATATCACTGGAATATTCACTCCCAGTTTATTAGTAATCTGTTAGATAATCTTGGAATATTCACACCTAGTGTACTGGGATATTGTTAGATAACCCTGGAATAGTCACACCTAGTGTACTGGGAATATGTGAGATATCACTGGAATATTCACACCGAGTGTACTGGGATATTGTTAGATATCACTGGAATATTCACATCTAGTTTATTGGGAATCTGTTACATACCACTGGAATATTCACACCTAGTGTACTGGGAATCTGTTGGATAACCCTGGAATATTCACCTCTAGTTTACTGGGAATCTGTTAGATATGACTGGAATATTCACACCTACTGCACTGGGAATCTGTTAGATATCACTGGAATATTCACACATAGTTGTCCTGGGAATCTGTTAGAAATCACTGGAATATTCACTGCCAATGTACTGGGAACCTGTTAGATAACCCTGGAATATTCAGATCCAGTGGACTGGGAATCTGTTAATTATCACTGGAATAGTCACACCTCGTGTTCTGGAAATCTGTTAGATATCACTGGAATATTCATACTTAGTATACTGGGAATCTGTTAGATATCACTGGAATATTCACACCTACTGCACTGGGAATGTGTTAGATATCACTGGAATATTCACAATGATTGTACTGGGAATCTGTTAGATATCACTGGAATATTCACTTCGAGTGCACTGGGAATCTGTTAGGTATCACTGGAATATTGACACCTAGTGTACTGGGATATTCTTAGATAACCCTGGAATATTCAGACCTAGTGTACTGGGAATCTGTCAGATTTCACTGGAATATTCGCACCTAGTATTCTGGGAATCTGTTAGTTAACCCTGGATTATTCACATCTATTGTACTCGAAATCTTTTAGATAACACCGGGTTATTCACACCTATTGTACTGGGAATCTGTTAGATATCACTGGAATATTCACACCTAGTGTACTAGGAATCTGTTAGATATCACTGGAATATTCACTCCCAGTTTATTGGGAATCTGTTGAATATCACTAGAATATTCACTTCGAGTTAACTGGAAATCTGTTAGATATAACTGGAATATTCACACATAGTGCACTAGGTATCTATTAGATATCACTGGAATATTCGCTCCCAGTTTATTGGTAATCTTTTAGATAATCTTGGAATATTCACAGCTAGTGTACTGGGAATATGTGAGATAACGCTGGAATACTCACACATTGTGTACTGGGAATCTGCTAGATATCACTGGGTTATTCTCACCTAGTGTACTAGGAATCTGTTAGAAATCACTGGAATATTCACTGCCAATGTACTGGGAACCTGTTAGATAACCCTGGAATATTCACATCCAGTGGACTGGGAATCTGTTAATTATCACTGGAATATTCACACCTCGTGTTCTGGAAATCTGTTAGATATCACTGGAATATTCATACTTAGTATACTGGGAATCTGTTAGATATCACTGGAATATTCACACCTACTGCACTGGGAATCTGTTCGATATCACTGGAATATTCACAATGATTGTACTGGGAATCTGTTAGATATCACTGGAATATTCACTTCGAGTGCACTGGGAATCTGTTAGGTATCACTGGAATATTGACACCTAGTGTACTGGGATATTCTTAGATAACCCTGGAATATTCAGACCTAGTGTATTGGGAATCTGTCAGATTTCACTGGAATATTCGCACCTAGTATTCTGGGAATCTGTTAGTTAATCCTGGATTATTCACATCTATTGTACTGGAAATCTTTTAGATAACACCGGGTTATTCACACCTATTGTACTGGGAATCTGTTAGATATCACTGGAATATTCACACCTAGTGTACAAGGAATCTGTTAGATATCACTGGAATATTCACTCCCAGTTTATTGGGAATCTGTTGAATATCACTGGAATATTCACTTCGAGTTAACTGGAAATCTGTTAGATATCACTGGAATATTCACACATAGTGCACTAGGTATCTATTAGATATCACTGGAATATTCACTCCCAGTTTATTGGTAATCTTTTAGATAATCTTGGAATATTCACAGCTAGTGTACTGGGAATATGTGAGATAACGCTGGAATACTCACACATTGTGTACTGGGAATCTGCTAGATATCACTGGGTTATTCTCACCTAGTGTACTAGGAATCTGTTAGAAATCACTGGAATATTCACTGCGAATGTACTGGGAACCTGTGAGATAACCCTGGAATATTCACATCCAGTGGACTGGGAATCTGTTAATTATCACTGGAATATTCACACCTCGTGTTCTGGAAATCTGTTAGATATCACTGGAATATTCATACTTAGTATACTGGGAATCTGTTAGATATCACTGGAATATTCACACCTACTGCACTGGGAATCTGTTCGATATCACTGGAATATTCACAATGATTGTACTGGGAATCTGTTAGATATCACTGGAATATTCACTTCGAGTGCACTGGGAATCTGTTAGGTATCACTGGAATATTGACACCTAGTGTACTGGGATATTCTTAGATAACCCTGGAATATTCAGACCTAGTGTATTGGGAATCTGTCAGATTTCACTGGAATATTCACACCTAGTATTCTGGGAATCTGTTAGTTAACCCTGGATTATTCACATCTATTGTACTGGAAATCTTTTAGATAACACCGGGTTATTCACACCTATTGTACTGGGAATCTGTCAGATATCACTGGAATATTCATACCGTGTGCACTGGGAATCTTTTAGATAACCCTGGAAATTTCACACCTAGTGTACTGGGAATCTGTTAGATATCACTGGAATATTCACACCCTGTTTACCGGGAAGCTGTTAGATATCACTGGAATATTCACAAGCTGTGTAGCGGGAATCTGTCAGCTATCACTGGAATGTTCCCACCTGGTGTACTGGGAATATGTTAGATAACCGTGGAATATTCACACCAGGTGTACTGGCAATCTGTTAGATATCACTGGAATATTCACACTTAGTGTGCTGGGAATCTGTTAGATCACACTGGAATATTCACACCTAGCATACTGGGTATTTGTTAGATATGACTGGAATATTCACACCTAGTCGATGGGGTATCTGTTAGATCACCCTGGAATATTCACACCCAGTTTATTGGGAATCTCTGAGATAACCCTGCTATATTCACGTCTCGTGTACTGGGAATCTGTTAGATAACCCAGGAACATTCACACCTAGTGTACTAGGAATCTTTTAGATACCATTGGAATATTCACTCCCAGTTTACTGGTAATCTGTTAGATAACCTTGAAATATTCACACCTTGTGTACTGGGATATTGTTAGAATACCCTGGAATATTCACACCTCGTGTACTGGGAATCTGTTACATATCACTGGAATATTCACAAGCTGTGTAGCGGGAATCTGTCAGATATCACTGGAATGTTCCCACCTGATGTACTGGGAATATGTTAGATAACCGTGGAATATTCACACCAGGTGTACTGGCAATCTGTTAGATATCACTGGAATATTCACACCTAGCATACTGGGTATTTGTTAGATATGACTGGAATATTCACACCTAGTCGACGGGGTATCTGTTAGATCACCCTGGAATATTCACACCCAGTTTATTGGGAATCTCTGAGATAACCCTGCTATATTCACATCTCGTGTACTGGGAATCTGTTAGATAACCCAGGAACATTCACACCTAGTGTTCTAGGAATACTTTAGATACCATTGGAATATTCACTCCCAGTTTACTGGTAATCTGTTAGATAACCTTGAAATATTCACACCTTGTGTACTGGGATATTGTTAGAATACCCTGGAATATTCACACCTCGTTTACTGGGAATTTGTTAGCTATCACTGGAATATTCACACCTAATGTACTGGGAATCTGATGGATATCACTGGAATATTCACACCTAATGTTCTGGGAATCTGTTAGATATCACTGTAATATTCATACTTAGTGTACTGGGAATCTGTTAGATATCTGGAATATTCACACCTAGTGTTCTGGGAATCTGTTCGATATCATTGGAATATTCACAACTAATGTTCTGGGAATCTGTTAGATATCACTGGAATATTCACACCAAGTGCACTGGGAATCTGTTAGATTACCCTGAGATATTGACAACGAGTGTATTGGGAATCTCTTAGAAAACACTGGAATATTCACACCGGGTGTACTGTAAATCTGTTAGATAACCTGGAATATTCACACCTAGTGTACTGGAAATCTGTTAGATAACCTGGAATATTCACACCTAGTGTACCGGGAATCTGTTAGATATCACTGGAATATTCACACCCAGTGTACCGGGAATCTGTTACATATCACTGAAATATTCACACCTAGTGTACTGGGAATCTGTTAGATATCACTGCAATATTCACACATAGTCTACTGAGAATCTGTTAGATATCACTGCAATATTCGCACCTAGTGTACTGCGAATCTGTTAGATATCACTGGAATATTCACACCTAGTGTACTGGGAATCTGTTAGATATCACAGGAATATTCACACCTCGTCTACTGGAAATCTGTTAGATTACCCTGGAATATACACAACGAGTGTATTGGGAATCTCTTAGATAACACTGGAAGATTCACACCGGGTGTACTGGGAATCTGTTAGATAACCTTGGATTATTCACACCAAGTGTACTAGGAATGTATTAGATATCACTTGCTTATTCTCACCTACTGTAATCGGAATCTGTTGATATCACTGGAATATTCGCACCTAGTATTCTGGGAATCTGTTAGATATCACTGGAATATTCATACTTAGTGTAGTGGGAAGCTGGTAGATATTAATGGAATATTCACAACTAGTGGACTGCGAATCTGTGAGATAATCCTGGAATATTCACAACTAATGTACTGGGAATCTGTCAGATATCAATGGAATATTCACACATAGAGTACTGGGAATCTGTTAGATATCACTGGAATATTCACAAATAGTCTACGGAGTATCTGTTAGATTAACCTGGAATACTCACACCTAGTGTACTTGGAATCTGTTAGATATCATCGGAATATACTCACCTACTGTTCTCGGAATCTGTTAGATATCACTGGAATATTCACACCTAGTGTACTGGGAATCTGTTAGATATCACAGGAATATTCACAGCTCGTCTACTGGAAATCTGTTAGATTACTCTGGAATATACACAACGAGTGTATTGGGAATCTCTTAGATAACACTGGAAGATTCACACCGGGTGTACTGCAAATCTGTTAGATAACCTTGGATTATTCACACCTAGTGTACTAGGAATGCATTAGATATCACTTGCTTATTCTCACCTACTGTAATCGGAATCTGTTAGATATCACTGGAATATTCGCACCTAGTGTTCTGGGAATCTGTTAGATATCACTGGAATATTCATACTTAGTGTAGTGGGAAGCTGGTAGATATTAATGGAATATTCACAACTAGTGGACTGCGAATCTGTGAAATAATCCTGGAATATTCACAACTAATATACTGGGAATCTGTCAGATATCAATGGAATATTCACACAAAGTGTGCTGGGAATCTGTAAGATAACACTGGAATATTCACACCTAGTGTACTAGGAATCTGTTAGATATCACTGGAATATTCACAAATAGTCTACGGAGTATCTGTTAGATTAACCTGGAATACTCACACCTAGTGTACTGGGAATCTGTTAGATATCACCGGAATATACTCACCTAGTGTTCTCGGAATCTGTTAGATATCACTGGAATATTCACACCTAGTGTACTGGAAATCAGTTAGATATCACTGGATTATTCACACCTATTTTACTGGGAGTTAGTTCGATAATCCTGGAATATTCACACCTAGTGTACTGGGAATCTGTTTGATATCACTGGAATATTCACACCTCGTATACTGGGAATCTGTTAGATATCACTGGGATATTCACATTTAGTGTACTGGGAATCTGTTGAATAACCCTGGATTATTCACACCTAGTGCGCTGGGAATCTGTTAGATATCACTGGATTATTCTCACCTCGTGTACGAGGAATCTGTTAGATATCACTGGAATATTCGCACCTCGTGTTCTGGGAATCTGTTAGATATGAATGGAATATTTATACATTGTGTACTGGGAATCTGTTATATAACCCTGGAATATTCACACCTCGTGGACTAGGAATCTGTTAGATACCACAGGAATATTCACACCCAGTGTATTGTTAATCTGTTAGATAACCTTGAAATATTCACACCCAGTGTACTGTGATATTTTTAAATAACCCTGGAATATTCACCCCTAGTGCAATGGGTATCTGTTAGATATAACTGGAATATTCACACCGAGTGTACTGGGAATCTGTTAGATACCACTGGAATATACACACATAGTGTTTTTGGAATCTGTTAGATATCACTGGAATATTTGCACCTAGTGTTCTGGGATATTGTTAGATAACCTTGGAATATTCACACCTAGCGTACTGGGAATCTGTTAGATATCACTGGAATATTCACACCTCGTCGACTGGGAATCTGTTAGATAACTCTGGAGTATTCACACCTAGTGTACTGGGAATCAGTTAGATATCACTGGATTATTCACACCTATTGTACTGGGAATCTGTTAGATATCACTGGAATATTCACACCTCATGTACTGGGAATCTGTTAGATATCACTGGAATATTCATACCTAGTGTACTGGGAATCTGTTAGATAACCCTGGAATATTCACACCTAGTGTATGGGAATCTGTTCGATATCACTGGAATATTAACACCTAGTGTACTGTGTATCTGTTCGATATCACTGGAATATTCGCAGCTAGTTTGTTCGGAATCAGTTAGATATCACTGGAATATTCACATCTACTCTACTGGTAATCTGTTAGATATCACCGGAATATACTCACCTAGTGTTCTCTGAATCTGTTAGATATCACTGGAATATTCATACCTAGTGTACTGGTAATCTGTTGGATATCATTGGAATATTCACACCTACTCTACTGGGAATCTTTTAGATATCACTGGAATATTCATACCTAGTGTACTGGAAATCAGTTAGATATCACTGGATTATTCACACCTATTTTACTGGGAGTCAGTTCGATAATCCTGGAATATTCACACCTAGTGTACTGGGAATCTGTTTGATATCACTGGAATATTCACACCTCGTATACTGGGAATCTGTTAGATATCACTGGGATATTCACACCTAGTGTACTGGGAATCTGTTGAATAACCCTGGAATATTCACACCTAGTGCACTGGGAATCTGTTAGATATCACTGGATTATTCTCACCTCGTGTACGAGGAATCTGTAAGATATCACTGGAATATTCACAACTAGTGTTCTCGGAATCTGTTAGATATTACTGGAATATTCGCACCTCGTGTTCTGGGAATCTGTTAGATATCAATGGAATATTTATACATTGTGTATTGGAATCTGTTATATAACCCTGGAACATTCACACCTCGTGGACTAGGAATCTGTTAGATACCACAGGAATATTCACACCCAGTGTATTGTTAATCTGTTAGATAACCTTGAAATATTCACACCTAGTGTACTGTGATATTGTTAAATAACCCTGGAATATTCACCCCTAGTGCAATGGGTATCTGTTAGATATCACTGGAATATTCACACCGAGTGTACTGGGAATCTGTTAGATACCACTGGAATATACACACCTAGTGTTTTTGGAATCTGTTAGATATCACTGGAATATTAGCACCTAGTGTTCTGGGATATTGTTAGATAACCCTGGAATATTCACTCCTAGCGTACTGGGAATCAGTTAGATATCACTGGATTATTCACACCTATTGTACTGGGAATCTGTTAGATATCACTGGAATATTCATACCTCATGTACTGGGAATCTGTTAGATATCACTGGAATATTCACACTGACTGTACTGGGAATCTGTTAGATATCACTGGAATATTCACACCTCATGTACTGGGAATCTGTTAGATATCACTGGATTATTCACACCGATTGTACTGGCAATCTGTTAGATATCACTGGAATATTCACACTGACTGTCCTGGGAATCTGTTCAATATCACTGGAATATTCACAGCTATTGTGCTTGGAATCTGTTAAATAGCCCTGGAATATTCACACCTAGTGTACTGGGAATCTGTTCGATATCACTGGAATATTCACACCCAGTTTATTGGTAATCTGTTAAAGAACCCTGGAATATTCACACCTCGCGTACTGAGATATTGTTAGATAACCCTGGAATATTCACACCTAGTGTATGGGAATCTGTTCGCTATCACTGGACTATTAACACCTAGTGTAGTGTGTATCTGTTAGATATCACTGGAATATTCGCACCTAGTGTTTTTGGAATCTGTTAGATATCACTGGAATATTCATACCTCATGTACTGGGAATCTGTTAGATATCACTGGAATATTCACACCGACTGTACTGGGAATCTGTTAGATATCACTGGAATATTCACACCTCATTTACTGGCAATCAGTTAGATATCACTGGATTATTCACACCGATTGTACTGGCAATCTGTTAGATATCACTGGAATATTCACACTGACTGTCCTGGGAATCTGTTCGATATCACTGGAATATTCACAGCTATTGTGCTTGGAATCTGTTAAATAGCCCTGGAATATTCACACCTAGTGTACTGGGAATCTGTTCGATATCACTGAAATATTCACACCCAGTTTATTGGTAATCTGTTAAATAACCCTGGAATATTCACACCTCGCGTACTGGGATATTGTTAGATAACCCTGGAATATTCACACCTAGTGTACTGGGAATCTGTTAGATATCACTGAAATATTCATTTCGAGTGTACTGCGAATCTGTTAGATATCACTGGAATATTCACACCAAGTGTACTAGGAATCTGTTAGATATCACTGGAATAGTCACACCTAGTGTACTGGGATATTGTTAGATATCACTGGATTATTCACATCTAGTTTGCTGGGAATCTGTTACATACCACTGGAATATTCACACCTAGTGTACTGGGAATCTGTTGGATAACCCTGGAATATTCACCTCTAGTTGTCCTGGGAATCTGTTAGATATCACTGGAATATTCATACCCTGTGTACCGGGAATCTGTCAGATATCACTGGAATATTCACACCGAGTGTACTGGGAATCTGTTAGATGTCACTGGAATATTCACACTGATTGTACTGGGAATCTGGTAGATATCACTGGAATATTCACTTCGAGTGCACTGGGAATCTGTTAGGTATCACTGGAATATTCACACCTAATGTACTGGGATATTCTTAGCTCACCCTGGAATATTCAGAGCTAGTTTACTGGGAATCTGTCAGTTTTCACTGGAATATTCGCACCAGTATTCTGGGAATCTGTTCGTTAACCCTGGATTATTCACATCTATTGTACTGGAAATCTTTTAGATAACATGGATTATTCACACTTATTGTACTGGGAATCTGTCAGATATCACTGGAATATTCACACATAGTGTACTGGGAATCTGTTAGCTAACACTGGAATATTCACACCGAGCGCACTGGGAATCTTTTAGATAACCCTGGAAATTTCACACCTCGTGTACTGGGAATCTGTTAGATATCACTGGAATATTCACACCTCGTCTCCTGGTAATCTGTTCGATTACCCTGGAAAATTCACACCGAGTGTATTGGGAATCTCTTACATAACACTGGAATATTCACACCGAGTGTACTGGGAATCTGTTAGATATCACTGGAATATTCACACCCTGTGTACCGGGAATCTGTCAGATATCACTGGAATGTTCCCACCTAGTGTACTGGAAATATGTTAGATAACCGCAGAGTATTCACACCAGGTGTACTGGCAATCTGTTAGATATCACTGGAATATTCACACCGAGTGTACTGGGAATCTGTTAGTTGTCATTGGAATATTCACACTGATTGTACTGGGAATCTGTTGGATATCACTGGAATATTCACTTCGAGTTAACTGGGAATCTGTTAGATATCACTGGAATATTCACTCCCAGTTTATTGGTAATCTTTAAGATAATCTTGGAATATTCACAGCTAGTGTACTGGGAATATGTGAGATAACGCTGGAATACTCACACATTGTGTACTGGGAATCTGCTAGATATCACTGGGTTATTCTCACCTAGTGAACTAGGAATCTGTTAGAAATCACTGGAATATTCACTGCCAATGTACTGGGAACCTGTGAGATAACCCTGGAATATTCACATCCAGTGGACTGGGAATCTGTTAATTATCACTGGAATATTCACACCTCGTGTTCTGGAAATCTGTTAGATATCACTGGAATATTCATACTTAGTATACTGGGAATCTGTTAGATATCACTGGAATATTCACACCTACTGCACTGGGAATCTGTTAGATATCACGGTAATATTCACACTGATTGTACAGGGAATCTGTTAGATATCACTGGAATATTCACTTCGAGTGCACTGGGAATCTGTTAGGTATCACTGGAATATTCACACCTAGTGTACTGGGATATTCTTAGATAACCCTGGAATATTCAGACCTAGTGTACTGGAAATCTGTCAGATTTCACTGGAATATTCGCACCCAGTATTCTGGGAATCTGTTAGTTAACCCTGGATTATTCACATCTATTGTACTGGAAATCTGTCAGATATCACTGGAATATTCATACCGTGTGCACTGGGAATCTTTTAGATAACCCTGGAAATTTCACACCTAGTGTACTGGGAATCTGTTAGATATCACTGGAATATTCACACCCTGTTTACCGGGAAGCTGTTAGATATCACTGGAATATTCACAAGCTGTTTAGCGTGAATCTGTCAGATATCACTGGAATGTTCCCACCTGGTGTACTGGGAATATGTTAGATAACCGCGGAATATTCACACCAGGTGTACTGGCAATCTGTTAGATATCACTGGAATATTCACACTTAGTGTGCTGGGAATCTGTTAGATCACACTGGAATATTCACACCTAGCATACTGGGTAGTTGTTAGATATGACTGGAATATTCACACCTAGTCGACGGGGTATCTGTTAGATCACCCTTGAATATTCACACCCAGTTTATTGGGAATCTCTAAGATAACCCTGCTATATTCACATCTCGTGAAATGGGAATCTGATTGATAACCCAGGAACATTCACACCTAGTGTACTAGGAATCTTTTAGATACTATTGGAATATTCACTCCCAGTTTACTGGTAATCTGTTAGATAACCTTGAAATATTCACACCTTGTGTACTGGGATATTGTTAGAAAACCCTGGAATATTCACACCTCGTGTACTGGGAATTTGTTAGATATCACTGGAATATTCACACCTAATGTACTGGGAATCTGATGGATATCACTGGAATATTCACACCTAATGTTCTGGGAATCTGTTAGATATCACTGGAATAATCATACTTAGTGTTCTGGGAATCTGTTCGATATCATTGGAATATTTACAACTAATGTTCTGGGAATCTGTTAGATATCACTGGAATATTCACACCAAGTGCACTGGGAATCTGTTAGATATCACAGGAATATTCACACCAAGTGCACTGGGAATCTGTTAGATATCACTGGAATATTCACAGCAAGTGCACTGGGAATCTTTTAGATTACCCTGAGATATTGACAACGAGTGTATTGGGAATCTCTTAGATAACACTGAAATATTCACACCGGGTGTACTGTAAATCTGTAAGATAACCTGGAATACTCACACCAAGTGTACTGGAAATCTGTTAGATAACCTGGAATATTCACACCAAGTGTACTGGAAAACTGTTCGATAACCTGGAATATTCACACCTAGTGTACTGGAAATCTGTTAGATATCACTGGAATATTCACACCTAGTGTACTGGGAATCTGTTAGATATCACTGGAATATTCACACCTAGTGTACTGGGAATCTGTTAGATATCACAGGAATATTCACACGTAGTGTACTGGGAATCTGTTAGATATCACTGGATTATTCACACGTAGTGTACTGGGAATCTGTTAGATATCACTGGAATATTCACACCCAGTGTATTGGTAATCTTGTTACATATCACTGAAATATTCACACCTAGTGTACTGGGAATCTGTTAGATATCACTGCAATATTCACACATAGTCTACTGAGAATCTTTTAGATATCACTGCAATATTCGCACCTAGTGTACTGCGAATCTGTTAGATATCACTGGAATATTCACACCTAGTGTACTGTGAATCTGTTAGATATCACAGGAATATTCACACCTCGTCTACTGGAAATCTGTTAGATTACCCTGGAATATACACAACGAGTGTATTGGGAATCTCTTAGATAACACTGGAAGATTCACACCGGGTGTACTGGGAATCTGTTATATAACCTTGGATTATTCACACCTAGTGTACGAGGAATGCGTTAGATATCACTTGCTTATTCTCACCTACTGTAATCGGAATCTGTTGGATATCACTTGAATATTCGCACCTAGTGTTCTGGGAATCTGTTAGATATCACTGGAATATTCATACTTAGTGTAGTGGGAAGCTGGTAGATATTAATGGAATATTCACAACTAGTGGACTGCGAATCTGTGAGATAATCCTGGAATATTCACAACTAATGTACTGGGAATCTGTCAGATATCAATGGAATATTCACACATAGTGTACTGGGAATCTGTTAGATATCACTGGAATATTCACAAATAGTCTACGGAGTATCTGTTAGATTAACCTGGAATACTCACACCTAGTGTACTGAGAATCTGTTAGATATCACCGGAATATACTCACCTACTGTTCTCGGAATCTGTTAGATATCACTGGAATATTCACACCTAGTGTACTGGGAATCTGTTAGATATCACAGGAATATTCACAGCTCGTCTACTGGAAATCTGTTAGATTACCCTGGAATATACACAACGAGTGTATTGGGAATCTCTTAGATAACACTGGAAGATTCACACCGGGTGTACTGGGAATCTGTTAGATAACCTTGGATTATTCACACCTAGTGTACTAGGAATGCGTTAGATATCACTTGCTTATTCTCACCTACTGTAATCGGAATCTGTTAGATATCACTGGAATATTCGCACCTAGTGTTCTGGGAATCTGTTAGATATCACTGGAATATTCATACTTAGTGTCGTGGGAAGCTGGTAGATATTAATGGAATATTCACAACTAGTGGACTGCGAATCTGTGAAATAATCCTGGAATATTCACAACTAATGTACTGGGAATCTGTCAGATATCAATGGAATATTCACACAAAGTGTACTGGGAATCTGTAAGATAACACTGGAATATTCACGCCTGGTGTACTGGGAATCTGTTAGATATCACCGGAATATTCACACCTAGTGTACTGGAAATCAGTTAGATATCACTGGATTATTCACACCTATTTTACTGGGAGTCAGTTTGATAATCCTGGAATATTCACAAATAGTCTACGGAGTATCTGTTAGATTAACCTGGAATACTCACAGCTAGTGCACTGGGAATCTGTTAGATATCACCGGAATATTCACACCTAGTGTACTGGAAATCAGTTAGATATCACTGGATTATTCACACCTATTTTACTGGGAGTCAGTTTGATAATCGTGGAATATTCACACCGAGTGTACTGGGAATCGGTTTGATATCACTGGAATATTCACACCTCGTATACTGGGAATCTGTTAGATATCACTGTGATATTCACACCTAGTGTACTGGGAATCTGTTGAATAACCCTGGAATATTCACACCTAGTGCACTGGGAATCTGTTAGATATCACTGGATTATTCTCACCTCGTGTACGAGGAATCTGTTAGATATCACTGGAATATTCACAACTATTGTTCTCGGAATCTGTTAGATATTACTGGAATATTCGCACCTCGTGTTCTGGGAATCTGTTAGATATCAATGGAATATTTATACATTGTGTACTGGGAATCTGTTATATAACCCTGGAACATTCACACCTCGTGGACTAGGAATCTGTTAGATACCACAGGAATATTCACACCCAGTGTATTGTTAATCTGTTAGATAACCTTGAAATATTCACACCTAGTGTACTGCGACATTGTTAAATAACCCTGGAATATTCACCCCTAGTGCAATGGGTATCTGTTAGATATCACTGGAATATTCACACCGAGTGTACTGGAAATCTGTTAGATACCACTGGAATATACACACCTAGTGTTTTTGGAATCTGTTAGATATCACTGGAATATTTGCACCTACTGTTCTGGGATATTGTTAGATAACCCTGGAATATTCACACCTAGCGTACTGGGAATCTGTTAGATATCACTGGAATATTCACACCTCGTCGACTGGGAATCTGTTAGATAACTCTGGAGTATTCACACCTAGTGTACTGAGAATCAGTTAGATATCACTGGATTATTCACACCTATTGTACTGGGAATCTGTTAGATATCACTGGAATATTCACACCTCATGTACTGGGAATCTGTTAGATATCACTGGAATATTCACACTGACTGTACTGGGAATCTGTTAGATATCACTGGAATATTCACACCTCATGTACTGGCAATCTGTTAGATATCACTGGAATATTCACACCTCATGTACTGGCAATCAGTTAGATATCACTGGATTATTCACACCGATTGTACTGGCAATCTGTTAGATATCACTAGATTATTCACACTGACTGTCCTGGGAATCTGTTCGATATCACTGGAATATTCACAGCTATTGTGCTTGGAATCTGTTAAATAGCCCTGGAATAGTCACACCTAGTGTACTGGGAATCTGTTCGATATCACTGGAATATTCACACCCAGTTTATTGGTAATCTGTTAAATAACCCTGGAATATTCACACTTCGCGTACTGGGATAGTGTTAGATAACCCTGGAATATTCACACCTAGTGTACTGGGAATCTGTTAGATAACCCTGGAATATTCACACCTAGTGTATGGGAATCTGTTCGATATCACTGGAATATTAACACCTAGTGTACTGTGTATCTGTTAGATATCACTGGAATATTCGCAGCTTGTGTGTTCGGAATCAGTTAGATATCACTGGAATATTCACATCTACTGTACTGGTAATCTGTTAGATATCACCGGAATATACTCACCTAGTGTTCTCTGAATCTGTTAGATATCACTGGAATATTCATACCTAGTGTACTGGTAATCTGTTGGATATCATTGGAATATTCACACCTACTCTACTGGGAATCTTTTAGATATCACTGGAATATTCACACCTAGTGTACTGGAAATCAGTTAGATATCACTGGATTATTCACACCTATTTTACTGGGAGTCAGTTCGATAATCCTGGAATATTCACACCTAGTGTACTGGGAATCTGTTTGATATCACTGGAATATTCACACCTCGTATACTGGGAATCTGTTAGATATCACTGGGATATTCACACCTAGTGTACTGGGAATCTGTTGAATAACCCTGGAATATTCACACCTAGTGCACTGGGAATCTGTTAGATATCACTGGATTATTCTCACCTCGTGTACGAGGAATCTGTTAGATATCACTGGAATATTCACAACTAGTGTTCTCGGAACCTGTTAGATATTACTGGAATATCCGCACCTCGTGTTCTGGGAATCTGTTAGATATCAATGGAATATTTATACATTGTGTACTGGGAATCTGTTATATAACCCTGGAACATTCACACCTCGTGGACTAAGAATCTGTTAGATACCACAGGAATATTCACACTCAGTGTATTGTTAATCTGTTAGATAACCTTGAAATATTCACACCTAGTGTACTGTGATATTGTTAAATAACCCTGGAATATTCACCCCTAGTGCAATGGGTATCTGTTAGATATCACTGGAATATCCACACCGAGTGTACAGGGAATCTGTTAGATACCACTGGAATATACACACCTAGTGTTTTTGGAATCTGTTAGATATCACTGGAATATTTGCACCTAGTGTTCTGGGAATCTGTTAGATAACCCTGGAATATTCACACCTAGTGTACTGGGAATCTGTTAGATATCACTGGATTATTCACACCTATTGTACTGGGAATCTGTTAGATATCACTGGAATATTCATACCTCATGTACTGGGAATCTGTTAGATATCACTGGAATATTCACACCGACTGTACTGGGAATCTGTTAGATATCACTGGAATATTCACACCTCATGTACTGGCAATCAGTTAGATATCACTGGATTATTCACACCGATTGTACTGGCAATCTGTTAGATATCACTGGAATATTCACACTGACTGTCCTGGGAATCTGTTCGATATCACTGGAATATTCACAGCAATTGTGCTTGGAATCTGTTAAATAGCCCTGGAATATTCACACCTTGTGTACTGGGATATTGTTAGATAACCCTGGAATATTCACACCTAGTGTACTGGGAATCTGTTAGATAACCCTGGAATATTCACACCTAGTGTATGGGAATCTGTTCGATATCACTGGAATATTAACACCTATTGTACTGTGTATCTGTTAGATATCACTGGAATATTCGCAGCTAGTGTGTTCGGAATCTGTTAGATATCACTGGAATATTCACATCTACTGTACTGGTAATCTGTTAGATAACCGTGGAATATTCACAGCTAGTGTACTGGGAATCTGTTCGATATCACTGGAATATTCGCACCTAGTGTTCTGGGAATCTGTTAGATATCACTGGAATATTCATACATAGTGTCCTGGGAATCTGTTAGATATCACTGGAATATTCACACCGAGTGTACTGGGAATCTGTTAGATACCACTGGAATATACACACCTCGTGTTTTTGGAATCTGTTAGATATCACTGGAATATTTGCACCTAGTGTTCTGGGATATTGTTAGATAACCCTGGAATATTCACACCTAGCGTACTGGGAATCTGTTAGATATCATTGGAATGTTCACACCTCGTCTACTGGGAATCTGTTAGATAACTCTGGAGTATTCACACCTAGTGTACTGTGAATCAGTTCGATATCACTGGATTATTCACACCTATTGTACTGGGAATCTGTTAGATATCACTGGAATATTCACACCTCATGTACTGGGAATCTGTTAGATATCACTGGAATATTCACACCGACTGTACTGGGAATCTGTTAGATATCACTGGAATATTCACACCTCATGTACTGGCAATCAGTTAGATATCACTGGATTATTCACACCGATTGTACTGGCAATCTGTTAGATATCACTGGAATATTCACACTGACTGTCCTGGGAATCTGTTCGATATCACTGGAATATTCACACCTAGTGTACTGGGAATCTGTTCAATATCACTGGAATATTCACACCCAGTTTATTAGTAATCTGTTAAATAACCCTGGAACATTCACACCTCGCGTACTGGGATATTGTTAGATAATCCTGGAATATTCACACCTAGTGTATGGGAATCTGTTCGATATCACTGGAATATTAACACCTAGTGTTCTGGGAATCTGTTAGCTAGCACTGGAATATTCGCAGCTAGTGTGTTCGGAATCAGTTAGATATCACTGGAATATTCACATCTACTGTACTGGTAATCTGTTCGATATCACTGGAATATTCGCACCTAGTGTTCTGGGAATCTGTTAGCTAGCACTGGAATATTCGCACCTAGTGTTCTGGGAATCCGTTAGATATCACTGGAATATTCATACATAGTGTCCTGGGAATCTGTTAGATATCACTGGAAAAGTCACACCTGATGTACTGTGAATATGTTAGATATCACTGGATTATTCACAACTATTGTACTGGGAATATGTTAGATATCACTGGAATATTAATACCTAGTGTACTGGGAATCTGTTAGATATCAGTGGAATATTCACACCTAGTTTCTTGGGAATCTGTTAGATATCATTGGAATATGCACACCTAGTGTACTGGGAATCTGTTAGATATCAGTGGAATATTCACACCTAGTTTCTTGGGAATCTGTTAGATATCGCTGGAATATTCACACTTAGTGCACTGAGAATCTGTTCGATATCACTGGAATATTCACACCTCGTGTAATGGGAATCTGTTAGCTATCACTGGAATATTCACAGCTAGTGTATTCGGAATCTGTTAGATTACCCTGGAATATTCACACCTAGTGTACTGGGAATATGTTAGCTATCACTGGAATATTAATACCTAGTGTACTGGGAATCTGTTAGATATCAGTGGAATATTCACACCTAGTTTCTTGGGAATCTGTTAGATATCAGTGGAATATTCACACCTAGTGTACTGGGAATCTGTTAGATATCGCTGGAATATTCACATCTATTGTGCTTGGAATCTGTTAAATAGCCCTGGAATATTCACACCTAGTGTACTGGGAATCTGTTAGCTATCACTGGAATATTCACACCTAGTTTCTTGGGAATCTGTTAGATATCAGTGAAATTTTCACACCGAGTGTACTGGGAATCTGTTATATATCACTGGAATATTAACACCTAGTGTACTGGGAATCTGTTAGCTAACACTGGAATATTCACACCTAGTTTCTTGGGAATCTGTTACATATCAGTGAAATTTTCACACCGAGTGTACTGGGAATCTGTTATATATCACTGGAATATTAACGCCTAGTGTACTGAGAATCTGTTAGATTACCCTGGAACATTCACACCTAGTGTACTCGGAATCTGTTATATATCACTGGAATATTCACACCTAGTGCACTGAGAATCTGTTAGATTACCCTGGAATATTCACACCTAGTGTACTGGGAATCTGTTAGATATCACTGGAATATTCACACCTAGTGTACTGGGAATCTGTTAGCTATCACTGGAATATTCACACCTAGTTTCTTGGGAATCTGTTAGATATTGCTGGAATATTCACACTTAGTGTACTGGGAATATGTTAGATATCACTGGAATATTCACACCTAGTGTACTGGGAATTTGTTACATATCACTGGAATATTCACACCTAGTGCACTGAGAATCTGTTCGATATCACTGAAATATTCACACCTCGTGTAATGGGAATCTGTTAGATATCACTGGAATATTCACACCGAGTGTACTGAGAATCTGTTAGATATCATTGGAATATTAACACCTAGTTTCTTGGGAATCTGTTACATATCAGTGAAATTTTCACACCGAGTGTACTGGGAATCTGTTATATATCACTGGAATATTCACACCTAGTGCACTGAGAATCTGTTAGATTACCCTGGAATATTCACACCTAGTGTACTGGGAATCTGTTAGATATCACTGGAATATTCACACCTAGTGTACTGGGAATCTGTTAGATTACCCTGGAATATTCATACCTAGTGTACTGGGAATCTGTTACATATCACTGGAATATTCACACCGAGTGTACTGGGAATCTGTTAGTTAGCCCAGGAATATTCACACCTCGTTTACTGGGAATCTGTTCGATATCACTGGAATATTGACACCTAGTGTAATGGGAATCTGTTAGCTATCACTGGAATATTCACACCGAGTGTACTGGGAATCTGTTAGTTAGCCCTGGAATATTCACACCTCGTTTACTGGGAATTTGTTCGATATCACTGGAATATTCACACCTAGTGTAATGGGAATATGTTAGATATGACTGGAATATTCACACCAAGTGTACTGGGAATCTGTCAGATAAACCTGGAATATTCACACCGAGTGTACTGGGAATCTGTTGAATAACCCTGGAATATTCACACCTGGTGTACTGGGAATCTGTTAGATATCACTGGATTATTCTCACCTAGAGTACTCGGAATCTGTTGGATATCACTGGAATATTCACTCCTAGTGTACTGGGAATCTGTTAGATATCACTGGAATATTCACACTGACTGTCCTGGGAATCTGTTAGATATCACTGGAATATTCACATCTTGTCTACTGGGAATCTGTTAGATTACCCTGGAATATTCACACCTAGTGTACAGGGAATCTGTTCGATATCACTGGAATATTCACACCCAGTTTATTGGTAATCTGTTAAATAACCCTGGAACATTCACACCTCGCGTACTGGGATATTGTTAGATAACCCTGGAATATTCACACCGAGAATATGGGAATCTGTTCGATATCACTGGAATATTAACACCTAGTGTACTGTGTATCTGTTAGATATCACTGGAATATCCGCAGCTAGTGTGTTCGGAATCAGTTAGATATCACTGGAATATTCACATCTACTGTACTGGTAATCTGTTAGATATCACTGGAATATTCACACCTAGTGTACTGGGAATTTGTTACATATCACTGGAATATTCACACCTAGTGCACTGAGAATCTGTTCGATATCACTGGAATATTCACACCGAGTGTACTGGGAATCTGTTAGATATCATTGGAATATTAACACCTAGTTTCTTGGGAATCTGTTACATATCAGTGAAATTTTCACACCTAGTGTACTAGGAATCTGTTATATATCGCTGGAATATTAACTCCTAGTGTACTGAGAATCTGTTAGATTACCCTGGAATATTCACACCTAGTGTACGGGGAATCTGTTACATATCACTGGAATATTCACACCTAGTGCACTGAGAATCTGTTCGGTTACCCTGGAATATTCACACCTCGTGTACTGGGAATCTGTTACATATCACTGGAATATTCACACCTAGTGCACTGAGAATCTGTTAGATTACCCTGGAATATTCACACCTAGTGTACTGGGAATCTGTTAGATATCACTGGAATATTCACACCTAGTGTACTGGGAATCTGTTAGATTACCCTGGAATATTCATACCTAGTGTACTGGGAATCTGTTACATATCACTGGAATGTTCACACCGAGTGTACTGGGAATCTGTTAGTTAGCCCTGGAATATTCACACCTCGTTTACTGGGAATCTGTTCGATATCACTGGAATATTCACACCCAGTTTATTGGTAATCTGTTAAGTAACCCTGGAACATTCACACCTCGCGTACTGGGATATTGTTAGATAACCCTGGAATATTCACACCGAGTGTATGGGAATTTGTTCGATATCACTGGAATATTAACACCTAGTGTACTGTGTATCTGTTAGATATCACTGGAATATTCGCAGCTAGTGTGTTCGGAATCAGTTAGATATCACTGGAATATTCACATCTACTGTACTGGTAACCTGTTCGATATCACTGGAATATTCGCACCTAGTGTTCTGGGAATCTGTTAGCTAGCACTGGAATATTCGCACCTAGTGTTCTGGGAATCCGTTAGATATCACTGGAATATTCATACATAGTGTCCTGGGAATCTGTTAGATATCACTGGAAAAGTCACACCTGATGTACTGTGAATATGTTAGATATCACTGGAATATTCACATCTAGTGTACTGGGAATATGTTAGATACCACTGGAATATTAATACCTAGTGTACTGTGAATCTGTTCGATATCAGTGGAATATTCACACCTAGTTTCTTGGGAATCTGTTAGATATCAGTGGAATATTCACAGCTAGTGTATTCGGAATCTGTTAGATTACCCTGGAATATTCACACCTAGTGTACTGGGAATATGTTAGATATCACTGGAATATTCACACCCCGTGTAATGGGAATCTGTTAGCTATCACTGGAATATTCACAGCTAGTGTATACGAAATCCGTTAGATTACCCTGGAATATTCACACCTAGTGTACTGGGAATATGTTAGATATCACTGGAATATTCACACCTAGTGTACTGGGAATTTGTTACATATCACTGGACTATTCACACCTAGTGCACTGAGAATCTGTTCGATATCACTGGAATATTCACACCGAGTGTACTGGGAATCTGTTAGATATCATTGGAATATTAACACCTAGTTTCTTGGGAATCTGTTACATATCAGTGAAATTTTCACACCTAGTGTACTAGGAATCTGATATATATCACTGGAATATTAACACCTAGTGTACTGAGAATCTGTTAGATTACCCTGGAATATTCACACCTAGTGTACTGGGAATCTGTTACATATCACTGGAATATTCACACCTAGTGCACTGAGAATCTGTTCGGTTACCCTGGAATATTCATACCTCGTGTACTGGGAATCTGTTACATATCACTGGAATATTCACACCTAGTGCACTGAGAATCTGTTAGATTACCCTGGAATATTCACACCTAGTGTACTGGGAATCTGTTAGATATCACTGGAATATTCACACCTAGTGTACTGGGAATCTGTTAGATTACCCTGGAATATTCATACCTAGTGTACTGGGAATCTGTTACATATCACTGGAATGTTCACACCGAGTGTACTGGGAATCTGTTAGTTAGCCCTGGAATATTCACACCTCGTTTACTGGGAATCTGTTCGATATCACTGGAATATTGACACCTAGTGTAATGGGAATCTGTTAGCTATCACTGGAATATTCACACCGAATGTACTGGGAATCTGTTAGTTAGCCCTGGAATATTCACACCTCGTTTACTGGGAATTTGTTCGATATCACTGGAATATTCACACCTAGTGTAATGGGAATATGTTAGATATGACTGGAATATTCACACCAAGTGTACTGGGAATATGTCAGATAAACATGGAATATTCACACCGAGTGTACTGGGAATCTGTTGAATAACACTGGAATATTCACACCTGGTGTACTGGGAATCTGTTAGATATCACTGGATTATTCTCACCTAGAGTACTCGGAATCTGTTGGATATCACTGGAATATTCACTCCGAGTGTACTGGGAATCTGTTAGATATCACTGGAATATTCACACTGACTGTCCTGGGAATCTGTTAGATATCACTGGAATATTCACATCTTGTCTACTGGGAATCTGTTAGATTACCCTGGAATATTCACACCTAGTGTACAGGGAATCTGTTCGATATCACTGGAATATTCACACCCAGTTTATTGGTAATCTGTTAAATAACCCTGGAACATTCACACCTCGCGTACTGGGATATTGTTAGATAACCCTGGAATATTCACACCGAGTATATGGGAATCTGTTCGATATCACTGGAATATTAACACCTAGTGTACTGTGTATCTGTTAGATATCACTGGAATATCCGCAGCTAGTGTGTTCGGAATCAGTTAGATATCACTGGAATATTCACATCTACTGTACTGGTAATCTGTTAGATATCACTGGAATATTCACACCTAGTGTACTGGGAATTTGTTACATATCACTGGAATATTCACACCTAGTGCACTGAGAATCTGTTCGATATCACTGGAATATTCACACCGAGTGTACTGGGAATCTGTTAGATATCATTGGAATATTAACACCTAGTTTCTTGGGAATCTGTTACATATCAGTGAAATTTTCACACCTAGTGTACTAGGAATCTGTTATATATCACTGGAATATTAACTCCTAGTGTACTGAGAATCTGTTAGATTACCCTGGAATATTCACACCTAGTGTACGGGGAATCTGTTACATATCACTGGAATATTCACACCTAGTGCACTGAGAATCTGTTCGGTTACCCTGGAATATTCACACCTCGTGTACTGGGAATCTGTTACATATCACTGGAATATTCACACCTAGTGCACTGAGAATCTGTTAGATTACCCTGGAATATTCACACCTAGTGTACTGGGAATCTGTTAGATATCACTGGAATATTCACACCTAGTGTACTGGGAATCTGTTAGATTACCCTGGAATATTCATACCTAGTGTACTGGGAATCTGTTACATATCACTGGAATGTTCACACCGAGTGTACTGGGAATCTGTTAGTTAGCCCTGGAATATTCACACCTCGTTTACTGGGAATCTGTTCGATATCACTGGAATATTGACACCTAGTGGAATGGGAATCTGTTAGCTATCACTGGAATATTCATACCGAATGTACTGGGAATCTGTTAGTTAGCCCTGGAATATTCACACCTCGTTTACTGGGAATCTGTTCGATATCACTGGAATATTCACACCTAGTGTAATGGGAATATGTTAGATATGACTGGAATATTCACACCAAGTGTACTGGGAATATGTCAGATAAACCTGGAATATTCACACCGAGTGTACTGGGAATCTGTTGAATAACACTGGAATATTCACACCTGGTGTACTGGGAATCTGTTAGATATCACTGGATTATTCTCACCTAGAGTACTCGGAATCTGTTGGATATCACTGGAATATTCACTCCTAGTGTACTGGGAATCTGTTAGATATCACTGGAATATTCACAGCTAGTGTACTGGGAATCTGTTAGATATCACTGGAATATTCACATCTTGTCTACTGGGAATCTGTTAGATTACCCTGGAATATTCACACCTAGTGTACAGGGAATCTGTTCGATATCACTGGAATATTCACACCCAGTTTATTGGTAATCTATTAAGTAACCCTGGAACATTCACACCTCGCGTACTGGGATATTGTTAGATAACCCTGGAATATTCACACCGAGTGTATGGGAATCTGTTCGATATCACTGGAATATTAACACCTAGTGTACTGTGTATCTGTTAGATATCACTGGAATATTCGCAGCTAGTGTGTTCGGAATCAGTTAGATATCACTGGAATATTCACATCTACTGTACTGGTAACCTGTTCGATATCACTGGAATATTCGCACCTAGTGTTCTGGGAATCTGTTAGCTAGCACTGGAATATTCGCACCTAGTGTTCTGGGAATCCGTTAGATATCACTGGAATATTCATACATAGTGTCCTGGGAATCTGTTAGATATCACTGGAAAAGTCACACCTGATGTACTGTGAATATGTTAGATATCACTGGAATATTCACATCTAGTGTACTGTGAATCTGTTAGATATCACTGGATTATTCACAACTATTGTACTGGGAATCTGTTAAAAAAAAACCTGGAATATTCACACCTCGTGTACTGGGAATATGTTAGATACCACTGGAATATTAATACCTAGTGTACTGTGAATCTGTTCGATATCAGTGGAATATTCACACCTAGTTTCTTGGGAATCTGTTAGATATCAGTGGAATATTCACAGCTAGTGTATTCGGAATCTGTTAGATTACCCTGGAATATTCACACCTAGTGTACTGGGAATATGTTAGATATCACTGGAATATTCACACCTCGTGTAATGGGAATCTGTTAGCTATCACTGGAATATTCACAGCTAGTGTATTCGAAATCCGTTAGATTACCCTGGAATATTCACACCTAGTGTACTGGGAATATGTTAGATATCACTGGAATATTCACACCTAGTGTACTGGGAATTTGTTACATATCACTGGACTATTCACACCTAGTGCACTGAGAATCTGTTCGATATCACTGGAATATTCACACCGAGTGTACTGGGAATCTGTTAGATATCATTGGAATATTAACACCTAGTTTCTTGGGAATCTGTTACATATCAGTGAAATTTTCACACCTAGTGTACTAGGAATCTGATATATATCACTGGAATATTAACACCTAGTGTACTGAGAATCTGTTAGATTACCCTGGAATATTCACACCTAGTGTACTGGGAATCTGTTACATATCACTGGAATATTCACACCTAGTGCACTGAGAATCTGTTCGGTTACCCTGGAATATTCATACCTCGTGTACTGGGAATCTGTTACATATCACTGGAATATTCACACCTAGTGCACTGAGAATCTGTTAGATTACCCTGGAATATTCACACCTAGTGTACTGGGAATCTGTTAGATATCACTGGAATATTCACACCTAGTGTACTGGGAATCTGTTAGATTACCCTGGAATATTCATACCTAGTGTACTGGGAATCTGTTACATATCACTGGAATGTTCACACCGAGTGTACTGGGAATCTGTTAGTTAGCCCTGGAATATTCACACCTCGTTTACTGGGAATCTGTTCGATATCACTGGAATATTGACACCTAGTGTAATGGGAATCTGTTAGCTATCACTGGAATATTCACACCGAATGTACTGGGAATCTGTTAGTTAGCCCTGGAATATTCACACCTCGTTTACTGGGAATTTGTTCGATATCACTGGAATATTCACACCTAGTGTAATGGGAATATGTTAGATATGACTGGAATATTCACACCAAGTGTACTGGGAATATGTCAGATAAACCTGGAATATTCACACCGAGTGTACTGGGAATCTGTTGAATAACACTGGAATATTCACACCTGGTGTACTGGGAATCTGTTAGATATCAGTGGATTATTCTCACCTAGAGTACTCGGAATCTGTTGGATATCACTGGAATATTCACTCCTAGTGTACTGGGAATCTGTTAGATATCACTGGAATATTCACAGCTAGTGTACTGGGAATCTGTTAGATATCACTGGAATATTCACATCTTGTCTACTGGGAATCTGTTAGATTACCCTGGAATATTCACACCTAGTGTACAGGGAATCTGTTCGATATCACTGGAATATTCACACCCAGTTTATTGGTAATCTGTTAAGTAACCCTGGAACATTCACACCTCGCGTACTGGGATATCGTTAGATAACCCTGGAATATTCACACCGAGTGTATGGGAATCTGTTCGATATCACTGGAATATTAACACCTAGTGTACTGTGTATCTGTTAGATATCACTGGAATATTCGCAGCTAGTGTGTTCGGAATCAGTTAGATATCACTGGAATATTCACATCTACTGTACTGGTAATCTGTTCGATATCACTGGAATATTCGCACCTAGTTTTCTGGGAATCTGTTAGCTAGCACTGGAATATTCGCACCTAGTGTCCTGGGAATCTGTTAGATATCACTGGAAAAGTCACACCTGATGTACTGTGAATATGTTAGATATCACTGGAATATTCACATCTAGTGTACTGTGAATCAGTTAGATATCACTGGAATATTCACACCTAGTGTACTGGGAATCTGTTAAAAAAAAACCTGGAATATTCACACCTCGTGTACTGGGAATATGTTAGATACCACTGGAATATTAATACCTAGTGTACTGTGAATCTGTTCGATATCAGTTGAATATTCACACCTAGTTTCTTGGGAATCTGTTAGATATCAGTGGAATATTCACAGCTAGTGTATTCGGAATCTGTTAGATTACCCTGGAATATTCACACCTAGTGTACTGGGAATATGTTAGATATCACTGGAATATTCACACCTAGTGCACTGAGAATCTGTTCGATATCACTGGAATATTCACACCGAGTGTACTGGGAATTTGTTACATATCACTGGAATATTCACACCTAGTGCACTGAGAATCTGTTCGATATCACTGGAATATTCACACCGAGTGTACTGGGAATCTGTTAGATATCATTGGAATATTAACACCTAGTTTCTTGGGAATCTGTTACATATCAGTGAAATTTTCACACCTAATGTACTAGGAATCTGTTATATATCACTGGAATATTAACACCTAGTGTACTGAGAATCTGTTAGATTACCCTGGAATATTCACACCTAGTGTACTGGGAACATGTTACATATCACTGGAATATTCACACCTAGTGCACTGAGAATCTGTTCGGTTACCCTGGAATATTCACACCTCGTGTACTGGGAATCTGTTACATATCACTGGAATATTCACACCTAGTGCACTGAGAATCTGTTAGATTACCCTGGAATATTCACACCTAGTGTACTGGGAATCTGTTAGATATCACTGGAATATTCACACCTAGTGTACTGGGAATCTGTTAGATTTCCCTGGAATATTCATACCTAGTGTACTGGGAATCTGTTACATATCACTGGAATATTCACACCGAGTGTACTGGGAATCTGTTAGTTAGCCCTGGAATATTCACACCTCGTTTACTGGGAATCTGTTCGATATCACTGGAATATTGACACCTAGTGGAATGGGAATCTGTTAGCTATCACTGGAATATTCACACCGAGTGTACTGGGAATCTGTTAGTTAGCCCTGGAATATTCACACCTCGTTTACTGGGAATTTGTTCGATATCACTGGAATATTCACACCTAGTGTAATGGAAATATGTTAGATATGACTGGAATATTCACACCAAGTGTACTGGGAATCTGTCAGATAAACCTGGAATATTCACACCGAGTGTACTGGGAATCTGTTGAATAACCCTGGAATATGCACACCTGGTGTACTGGGAATCTGTTAGATATCACTGGATTATTCTCACCTAGAGTACTCGGAATCTGTTGGATATCACTGGAATATTCACTCCTAGTGTACTGGGAATCTGTTAGATATCACTGGAATATTCACATCTTGTCTACTGGGAATGTGTTAGATTACCCTGGAATATTCACACCAAGTGTACTGGGAATCTGTTAGATATCACTGGAATATTCACACTTCATCTACTGGGAATCTGTTAGATTACCCTGGAATATTCACACCGAATATACTTGGAATCTGTTACATATCACTGGAATATAGACACCTACTGTACTGGCAATCTGTTACATATCACTGGAATATTCACACCTAGTGTGCTGTTAATCAGTTAGATAACCCTGGAATATTCACACCAAGTGCACTGGGAATCTGTTCGATATCACTGGAATATTCATATCTCTTGAACTGGGTATCTGTTAGATATCACTGGAATATTCGCACCTTGTGTACTGGGAATCAGTTAGATATCACTGGAATATTCACATCTTGTCTACTGGGAATCTGTTAGATTACCCTGGAATATTCACAACAAGTGTACTGGGAATCTGTTAGATATCACTGGAATATTCACACTTCATCTACTGGGAATCTGTTAGATTACCCTGGAATATTCACACCGAGTGTACTTGGAATCTGTTACATATCACTGGAATATAGACACCTACTGTACTGGCAATCTGTTACATATCACTGGAATATTCACACCTAGTGTGCTGTTAATCAGTTAGATAACCCTGGAATATTCACACCATGTGCACTGGGAATCTGTTCGATATCACTGGAATATTCATATCTCTTGAACTGGGTATCTGTTAGATATCACTGGAATATTCGCACCTAGTGTACTGGGAATCAGTTAGATATCACTAGAATATTCACACCGAGTGTACTGGGAATCTGTAAGATATCACTGGAATATTCAGAGCTATTGTGCTTGGAAAATGTTAGATATCACTGGAAATTCACACCTGGTGTTATGGGAATCTGATCGATATCACTGAAATATTCGCTCCTAGTGTACTGGGAATCTGTTAGATAAACCGAGAATATTCACATCTAGTGTACTGGGAATCTGTTAGATATCACTGGAATATACACACCAAGTATTCTCGGAATCTGTTCGATATCACTGGAATATTCGCACCTAGTGTTCTGGGATATTGTTAGATAACCCTGGAAAATTCACACTAGTGTACTGGGAATCTGTTAGATATCACTGGAATATCCACACCTCGTCGACTGGGAATCTGTTCGATTATCCTGGAATATTCACACCTAGTTTACTGGGAATCTGTTAGATATCACTGGAATATTCACACCGAGTATACTGGGAATCTGTTAGATATCACTGGAATATTCACACCTACTGTACTGGGAATCTGTTAGATATCACTGGAATATTCACACCTAGTGTACTGGGAATCTGTTCGATATCACTGCAATATTCAAACCTCGTGTACTGGGAATCTGTTAGTTAGCCCTTGAATATTCACACCTAGTGTATTGGTAATCTGTTAGATAACCTTGGAATATTCACATCTAGTGTACTGGGATATTGTTAGATAACCCTGGAATAGTCACACCTAGTGTAGTGGGAATATGTTAGATATCACTGGAATTTTCACACCAAGTGTACTGGGAATCTGTGAGATAAACCTGGAATATTCACACCTAGTGTAGTGGGAATATGTTAGATATCACTGGAATGTACACACCTAGTGTACTACGAATTTGTTAGATATCACTGGAATATTCACACCTAGTGTACTGGGAATCTGTTAGATATCACTGGAATATTCACACCTAGTGTACTGGGAATCTGTGAGATATCACTGGAATATTCACACCTAGCGAACTGGAAATCTGTACGATATCACTGGAATATTCACTCCTAGTGTTCTGGGTATCTGTTAGATATCACTGGAATATTCATACTTAGTGTACTAGGAATCTGTTAGATATCACTGTAAAATTCACACCTAGTGTATTGGGAATCTGTTAAAATCACTGGAATATTCACACCTAGTGTACTGGGAACCTGTTAGATATCACTGGATTATTCACACCCAGTCTACTGGGAACCTGTTAGATATCACTGGATTATTCACACCTCGTGTATTGGGAATCTGTTACAGAACCCTGAAATATACACACCTAGCGTACTGGAAATCTGTTCGATATCACTGGAATATTCAATCCTAGTGTACTGTGAATATGTTAGCTAGCACTGGAATATTCACACCTAGTGCATTGGGAATCTGTTAGATAACCCTTAATATTCACACCAAGAGTGCTAGCAATCTGTTGGATATCACTGGAATATTCACACCTAGTGCACTGGAAACCTGTCAGATAATCCTGGAATAATCAGAAATCATGTACTGCGAATCTGTCAGATATCAATGGAATATTCACACCTAGTATAATAGGAATCTTTTAGATATCACTGGAATATTCGCACCTAGTGTACTGGGAATCTGTGAGATATCACTGGAATATTCACACCCAGTGTACCGGGAAACTGTTAGATATCACAGGATTATTCACACCTAGTGTATTGGGAATCTGTTACAGAACCCTGGAATATTCACATCTAGCGTACTGGAAATCTGTTTGATATCATTGGAATAATCACACCTAATGTTCTGGGAATCTGTGAGATATCACTGGATTATTCACACCTAGTGTATTGGGTATCGTTACAGATCCCTGGAATATTCACACCTAGCGTACTGGAAATCTGTTCGATATCACTGCAATATTCACACCACGTGTACTGGTAATATGTTAGCTGGCACTGAAATATTCACACCTAGTGCACTGGGAACCTGTTAGATAATCCTGGAATAATCAGACCTAGTGTACTGCGAATCTGTCAGATATCACTGGAATATTCACACATAGTGTACTGGGAATCTGTTAGATATCACTGGAATATGCACACCTAGTGTACTGGGTATCTGTTGGATATCTCTGGAATATTCATACTTAGTGTACTAGGAATCTGTTAGATATCACTGGAAAATTCACACATCGTATATTGGGAATCTGTTAGAAATCACTTGAATATTCACACCTAGTGTACTGGGAACCTGTTAGATATCACTGGATTATTCACACCCAGTCTACTGGGAACCTGTTAGATATCACTGGATTATTCACACCTAGTGTATTGGGAATCTGTTACAGAACCCTGAAATATTCACACCTAGCGTACTGGAAATCTGTTCGATATCACTGGAATATTCAATCCTAGTGTACTGTGAATATGTTAGCTAGCACTGGAATATTCACACCTAGTGCATTGGGAATCTGTTAGATAACCCTGTAATATTCACACCAAGAGTGCTGGCAATCTGTTGGATATCACTGGAATATTCACACCTAGTGTACTGGAAACCTGTTAGATAATCCTGGAATAATCAGAAATCATGTACTGCGAATCTGTCAGATATCAATGGAATATTCACACCTAGTATACTAGGAATCTTTTAGATATCACTGGAATATTCACACCTAGTGTACTGGGAATCTGTTAGATATCACTGGAACATTCACACATAGTGTACTGGGAAACTGTTAGATATCACAGGATTATTCACACCTAGTGTATTGTGTATCGTTACAGATCCCTGGAATATTCACACCTCGTGTACTGGGAATATGTTAGCTAGCACTGAAATATTCACAGCTAGTGCACTGGGAACCTGTTAGATAATCCTGGAATAATCAGACCTAGTGTACTGCGAATCTGTCAGATATCACTGGAATATTCACACATAGTGTACTGGGAATCTGTTAGATATCACTGGAATATTCACACCTATTGTACTGGGAATCTGTTAGATATCACTTGAATATTCACAATGACTGCACTGGGAATCTGTTAGATAACCGTGGAATAATCACACCTAGTGTACTGGGAATCTTTGAGATATCACCGGTATATTCACACCTAGTTTACTGGGAACCTGTTAGATATCACTGGAATATTCACACCATGTGTATTGGGAATCTGTTACATAACCCTGGAATATTCACACCTAGCGTACTGGAAATCTGTTAGTTATCACTGGAATATTCACACTGACTGTAATGGGAATCTGTTAGAAATCACTGGAATATTCATAATGACTGTACTGGGAATTTGTTAGATATCACTGGAATATTCACACCTCGTGTACTGGGAATCAGTTGGATATCACTGGATTATTCACACCTATTGTACTGGGAATCTGTTAGATAACCGTGGAATATACACTCCTAGTGTACTGGGAATCTGTTCGATATCACTGGAATATTCACACCTAGTGTACTGTGAATCTGTTTGCTAGCACTGGAATATTCACAGCTAGTGTATTGGGAATCTGTTAGATAACCCTGGAATATTCACACCAAGAGTGCTGGCAATATGTTAGATATCACTGGAATAGTCAGACCAAGTGTACTGCGAATTTGTCGGATATAACTGGAATATTCACACATAGTGTACTGGGAATCTGTTAGTTAAGTCTGGAATATTCACACCGAGTCTACGGGATTCTATTAGAAATCACTGGAATATTCACACCTGGTGTACTGGGAATCTGTTAGATATCACTTGAATATTCACACCTCGTGTACTTGGAATCTGTTAGATATCACTGGAATATTCACACCTCGTGTACTGGGAATCTGTTAGATATCACTGGAAAATTCACACCTAGTGTATTGGGATTATGTTAGATATCACTGGAATATTCAAACCTAGTGTACTGGGAACCTGTTAGATATCACTGGATTATTCACACCTAGTGTATTGGGAATCTGTTAGATAATCCTGGAATATTCACAGCTAGTGCACTGGTAACCTGTGAGATATCACTGGATTATTCGCACCTAGTGTATTGGGTATCGTTACAGATCCCTGGAATATTCACACCTAGCGTACTTGAAATCTGTTCGTAATCACTGGAATATTCACACTGACTGTACTGGGAATCTGTTAGATATCACTGGAATATTCACACCTCGTGTACTGGGAATATGTTAGCTAGCACTGAAATATTCACACCTAGTGCACTGGGAATCTGTTCGATAATCCTGGAATAATCAGACCTAGTGTACTGCGAATCTGTCAGATATCACTGGAATATTCACACATAGTGTACTGGGAATCTGTTAGATATCACTGGAATATTCACACTGACTGCACTGGGAATCTGTTAGATAACCCTGGAATATTCACACCTACTGTACTGGGAATCTTTTAGATAACCCTGGAATATTCACACCAAGAGTGCTGGCAATATGTTAGCTATCACTGGAATATTCACACCTCGTGCAGTGGGAACCTCTCAGATAGTCCTGGAATAATCAGACCTAGTGTACTGGGAATCTGTTAGATAACACTGGAATATTCACATGTAGTGTACTGGAAATCTGTTAGATAACACTGGAATATTCACACCGAGTCTACAGGATTCTGTTAGAAATCACTGGAATATTCACACCTGGTGTACTGGGAATCTGTTAGATATCACTTGAATATTCACACCTCGTATACTTAGAATCTGTTAGATATCACTGGAATACTCGCACCTAGTGTACTGGGAATCAGTTAGATATCACTTGAATATTCACACCTCGTGTACTGGGAATCTGTTAGATATCACTGGAATATTCACACCCAGTGTATTGGTAATCTGTTAGATCACCTTGGAATATTCATAACTAATGTACTGGGATAGTGTTAGATAACCCGGGAACATTAACACCTAGTGTACTGGGAATCTGTTAGATAAACCTGGAATATTCATACATAGTGTACTGGGAATCTGTTATATAACGCTGGAATATTCATACCTAGTGTACTGGGAATCAGTTAGATGTCACTGGAATATTCACACTGACTGTACTGGTAATCTGTTAGATATCACTGGAATATTCACACCGAGTGCACTGGTAATATGTTAGATATCACTGCAATATTCACACCTAGTGTACTGGGAATCAGTTAGATGTCACTGGAATATTCACATCGAGTGCACTGGGAATCTGTTAGATAGCACTGGAATATTCACATCTGGTCTCCGGGAATCTGTGAGATTACCCTGGAATATTCATACATAGTGTACTGGGAATCTGTTAGATAACTTTGGAATATTTACACCAAGTGTCCTGGGAATCTGTCAGATATCACTTGAATATTCACACCTAGTGTACTGCAAATCAGTCACTAGATTATTCACACTGACTGTACTGGGAATCTGTTAGATATCACTGGAATATTCACACCGAGTGTATTAGGAATCTGTTAGATATCACTGGAATATTCGCACCTAGTGTACTGGAAATCTGTTCGATAACCGTGGAATATTCACACCAAGTGTATTGGGAATCTGTTAGATATCACTGGAATATTCACTGCTAGTGTACTGGGAATCTGTTAGATAAACCTGGAATATTCACACCTCGTGTACTGGGAATCTGTTAGATAACCTTGGAATATTCACACCTAGTGTACTGGGAATTGGTTCGATAAACCTGGAATATTCACACCTAGTGTATTGGGATTCTATTAGATATCACTGGAATATTCACGCCTAGTGCACTGGGAATCTTTTTGATATTGCTGGAATATTCACACTGACTGTACTGGGAATCTGTTAGATATCACTGGAATATTCATTCCTCGTGTGCTGGGAATCTGTTAGATATCACTGGAATATTCGCACCTAGCGTACTGGAAATCTGTTAGATATCACTGGAATAGTCACACCTAGTGTACTGGGAATCTGTTAGCTAAAACTGGAATATTCACAACTAGTGTTTGGGAATATGTTAGATAACCCTGGAATATTCATTCCTCGTGTCGTGGGTAGCTGTTAGATATCAGTGGAGTGTTCGCACCTAGTGTACTGGGTATCTATTTGCTATAACTGGAATATTCACACCCAGTTAGATAACCGTGGAATATTTGCATCTAGTGCACTGGGATTCTGTTAGATATTACTGGAATATTCACACCTAGTGTACTGGGAATCTGTTAGATATCACTGGAATATTCAAACCTAGTGTACTGGGAGTCTATTAGATATCATTGAAATAGTCACACCTAGTGTACTGGGAATCTGTTAGATATCACTTTAATATTCACACTGACTGTACTAAAAATCAATTAGATTTCACTGGAATATTCATACCTACTATGCTGGGAATCTGCTAAATAACTTCTTGTTCTGAAATTATGCACCCTCCTTCTAGATTCCCCCATGACGGAAACATCCTCTCTGCATCTACCCTCTCAAGCCCGCTCATCAATTTACTCCGATCACCTCTCGTTCTTCTGAACTCCATTGAGTATTGGCCCAACCTGATCAACCTTCCTTCATAAGACAACCCCTTCTTCTTCGGAACAACCTTATGAACCTTCTCTGAACTGCTTCCAATGCAATATATCCCTCCTTAAATATGGAGACCAACACTGTAAACAGTACACCAGATGTGGTCTCACCAATGCCCTGTGCAGTTGTTGCAAGACTTCCCAACTTTCATACTCTTTCCCCCTTGCAATAAAGGCCAAAATTCCATTTGTCTTCTTAATTAATTGCTATTCCTGCATGCTATGTTTTTGTGTTTCATGTACAAGGACCCCCAGTACGCCTGCACTGCAGCACTTTGCAATCTCTCTCCATTTAAATAATAACTTGCTTTTGTTTTTCTCCTACCAAAGTGGATAACCTCTTTTTTTCCCACATTATTGTCCATCTGCTAAATATTTGCTCCCTCATTTAACCTTTGCAGATTTTTTGCTTTTTGCTCAAAACCTGCTTTCCCACCTATCAGCAAATTTGGCTATATTACATTGTATGCCTTTGTTTTCAATGTTATACTATCATTAACGTCTTTAATCTGTGGAATTAACTGCTCAGAGAGCTGTGGAAGCTGGGACATTGAATAAATTTAAGACAGAGATAGACAGTTTGTTAAACCATAAGGGAATAAGGGGTTATGGGGAGCGGGCAGGGAAGTGGAGCTGAGTCTATGATCGGATCAGCCATGATCATATTAAATGGTGGAGCAGGCTCGAAGGGCCACATGGTCTACTCCTGCTCCTATTTCTTGTGTTCTTATGTTAAAATAATTTCAATTTGATACCATCCTTTACTTCTTAGTTAGCCACGGATGGTTCATACTTCTCTTAGAGTCTTGCTTTCTCACTGGAATATATCTTTGCTGAGAATTATGAAATAACTCTTTAAATGTTTGCCACTGCTTTTCTACCGTCTTACCCTTTAATATATTTTCCAATCTACTTTAGCCAACCTTTGTAATTGCCTTTATTTAAATTCAGGACACTGGTTTGAGAACCAACTTTCTCACCCTGAAACTGAATTTGAAATTCTACCATGTTATGATCACTCTTCCCAAGAGGCTATTTCACTATGAGGGCTTTAATTAATCTAGACTCATTACACGTTACACATAAAATAGGCTGCTCCCTGGTCAGTTCCATAATATATTGTTCCAAGAAACAATGCTGCATACAATCTATGAATTCTTCCTCAAGGCTACTTTTGCCAATCAGAAATAGGAACGTGCAGCACGCGTAATGGGAAAAGTGCATGCGAGCCACAAGGGCAAGAGAAAGAAGATGAATCTAACAGAGAGACAGAGAGCAGAAAATGGAAATAATTAAAATGAAGGAAGCAAATTAAACATTTACAGGGAGAGAGACAGTAGGTTTCCAGCTCTGAGTGATATCTCAGAGATCAACGAGTCAGTATAATGAAGGATAATTCCAGTTTCAGAGCACAGTGATGCACTGCAAGTTTGGGAATATTTCTTCTGCTCCAACATGTCTTTATTCTGTCATGCTATCAGAAATACAGATTTGCAGGTAGAGTAGATGACTCTAAATTTGCAACCTTAAGATTTTTTTAATATTATTGATATTTTCCCATTAAAGGTGCAGTTGTCCCTGTCCTGACCCAGTCTCCGAGCCTGGAACGTGTCACAGAGGGTCACTCGGCGCAGTTGCAGTGCACCATGCGGAACGCCAGAGTGAGTGACACCGATGTCCACTGGTACCGGCAACTACCGGGGCAAGATACGGAGTGGGTTTTAACACATGAGGCAAGTGGCAGAACACGAGGGAGCCCAGGTTCCACTGACCGTCTCCAGCCTTCCAGAGACACCTCCAATAACAGCTTCATTCTGACAGTCACAGACGTGCAGCCCAGTGACACTGCCGCCTATTACTGTAAAGTGTGGGGCGATATCAGCGGGAACGGAACCCAGCTCAATGTAACCAGTGGAGAGCCATCCAGGAATGGGAATGATTTGAATGGAATCGGGGGAGCGATATCCAGGATTGAGAACGTTTTGAACGGAACCAGTGGAGAGATATTCAGGAATGGGAAAGAATTGAATGCAACCAGTGGAGAGATATTCAGGAATGGGAAAGAATTGAATGCAACCAGTGGAGAGATATTCAGGAATGGGAAAGAATTGAATACAACAGTGGGAGAGATATTCAGGAAAGGGAAAGATTTGAATGGAACCAGTGGGGAGATATTCAGGAATGTGAAAGATTTGAATGCAACAGGGGGAGAGATATTCAGGAAAGGGAAAGATTTGAATGGAACCAGTGGGGAGATATTCAGGAATAGGAAAGAATTGAATGCAACCAGTGGAGAGATATTCTGGAATGGGAAAGAATTGAATGCAACCAGTAGAGAGATATTCAGGAATGGGAAAGATTTGAATGGAACAGGGGGAGAGATATTCAGTAATGGGAAAGATTTGAATGGAACAGCGGGAGAGAAATTCAGGAATCAGAATTATTTGAATGGAACAGGGAGAGTGAAAATCAGGAATAGGAAAGATTTGAATAGAACAGTGGGAGAGATATTCAGGAATGGGAATTATTTGAATGGAACCAGTGGAGAGAAATACAGGAATGGGAAAGATTTGAATGGAACAGGGGGCGAGATATTCAGGAATGGGAAAGATTTGAATGGAACCAGTGGAGAGATATTCTGGAATGGGGAAGAGTTGAATGAAACCAGTGGAGAGATATTCAGGAATTGGAAAGATTTGAATGAAACCAGTGGAGAGATATTCAGGAATGGGAATTATTTGAATGAAACCAGTGGAGAGATATTCAGGAATGGGAATTATTTGAATGGAACAGGGGAAGAGATATTCAGAAATGGTTATTATTTGAATGGAACCAGAGGCAATTTATTCAGGAATAGGAATTATTTGAATGGAACCAGTGGAGAGATATTCTGGAATGGGAAAGATTTGAATGGAACAGGAGGAGAGATATTCAGGAATGGGAAAGATTTGAATGAAACCAGTGGAGAGATATTCAGGAATGGGAATTATTTGAATGGAACAGGGGGAGTGATATTCAGGAATGGGAATTATTTGAATGAAACCAAAGGAGAGATATTCGGGAATGAAAATTATTTGAATGGAACAGGGGGAGAGATATTCAGGAATGGGAATTATTTGAATGGAACAGGGGGAGAGATACTCAGGAATGGGAAAGATTTGAATGGAACCAGTGGAGAGATATTCAGGAATGGGAAAGGTTTGAATGGAACCAGTGGAGAGATATTCAGGAATGGGAAAGAATTGAATGCAACAGGGGGAGAGATATTCAGGAAAGGGAAAGATTTAAATGGAACCAGTGGAGAGATATTCTGGAATGGGAAAGAATTGAATGCAACCAGTGGAGAGATATTCAGGAATGGGAAAGATTTAAATGGAACAGGGGGAGAGATATTCAGGAATGGGAATTATTTAAATGGAACCAGTGGAGAGAAATACCGGAATGGGAAAGATTTGAATGGAACAGGAGGCGAGATATTCAGGAATGGGAAAGATTTGAATGGAACCAGCGGAGAGATATTCTGGAATGGGAATTATTTGAATGGAAAAGCAGGAGATATATTCAGGAATGGGAAAGATTTGAATGGAACGAGCGGAGAGATATTCAGGAATGGGAAAGAATTGAATGCAACCAGTAGAGAGATATTCAGGAATGGGAAAGATTTGAATGGAACAGGGGGCGAGATATTCAGGAATGGGAAAGATTTGAATGGAACCAGTGGAGAGATATTCTGGAATGGGGAAGAGTTGAATGAAACCAGTGGAGAGATATTCAGGAATTGGAAAGATTTGAATGAAACCAGTGGAGAGATATTCAGGAATGGGAATTATTTGAATGAAACCAGTGGAGAGATATTCAGCAATGGGAATTATTTGAATGGAACAGGGGAAGAGATATTCAGGAATGGGAATTATTTGAATGGAACCAGAGGCAATTTATTCAGGAATGGGAATTATTTGAATGGAACCAGTGGAGCGATATTCTGGAATGGGAAAGATTTGAATGGAACAGGAGGAGAGATATTCAGGAATGGGAAAGATTTGAATGAAACCAGTGGAGAGATATTCAGGAATGGGAATTATTTGAATGGAACAGGGGGAGTGATATTCAGGAATGGGAATTATTTGAATGAAACCAAAGGAGAGATATTCGGGAATGAAAATTACTTGAATGGAACAGGGGGAGAGATATTCAGGAATGGGAATTATTTGAATGGAACAGGGGGAGAGATACTCAGGAATGGGAAAGATTTGAATGGAACCAGTGGAGAGATATTCAGGAATGGGAAAGGTTTGAATGGAACCAGTGGAGAGATATTCAGGAATGGGAAAGAATTGAATGCAACAGGGGGAGAGATATTCAGGAAAGGGAAAGATTTAAATGGAACCAGTGGAGAGATATTCTGGAATTGGAAAGAATTGAATGCAACCAGTGGAGAGATATTCAGGAATGGGAAAGATTTAAATGGAACAGGGGGAGAGATATTCAGGAATGGGAATTATTTAAATGGAACCAGTGGAGAGAAATACCGGAATGGGAAAGATTTGAATGGAACAGGAGGCGAGATATTCAGGAATGGGAAAGATTTGAATGGAACCAGCGGAGAGATATTCTGGAATGGGAATTATTTGAATGGAAAAGCAGGAGATATATTCAGGAATGGGAAAGATTTGAATGGAACGAGCGGAAAGATATTCAGGAATGGGAAAGATTTGAATGAAACCAGTGGAGAGATATTCAGGAATGGGAAAGATTTGAATGGAACCAGTGGAGAGATATTCTGGAATGGGGAAGAGTTGAATGAAACCAGTGGAGAGATATTCAGGAATGGGAATTATTTGAATGGAACAGGGGAAGAGATATTCAGGAATGGGAATTATTTGAATGGAACCAGAGGCAATTTATTCAGGAATGGGAATTATTTGAATGGAACCAGTGGAGAGATATTCAGGAATGGGAAAGATTTGAATGGAACAGGAGGAGAGATATTCAGGAATGGGAAAGATTTGAATGAAACCAGTGGAGAGATATTCAGGAATGGGAATTATTTGAATGGAACAGGGGGAGTGATATTCAGGAATGGGAATTATTTGAATGGAACCAGAGGCAATTTATTCAGGAATGGGAATTATTTGAATGGAACCAGTGGAGAGATATTCAGGAATGGGAAAGATTTGAATGGAACAGGAGGAGAGATATTCAGGAATGGGAACGATTTCAATGAAACCAGTGGAGAGATATTCAGGAATGGGAATTATTTGAATGGAACAGGGGGAGTGATATTCAGGAATGGGAATTATTTGAATGAAACCAAAGGAGAGATATTCGGGAATGAAAATTATTTGAATGGAACAGGGGGAGAGATATTCAGGAATGGGAATTGTTTGAATGGAACAGGGGGAGAGATATTCAGGAATGGGAAAGGTTTGAATGGAACCAGTGGAGAGATATGCAGGAATGGGAAAGAATTGAATGCAACAGGGGGAGAGATACTCAGGAAAGGGAAAGATTTAAATGGAACCAGTGGAGAGATTTTCAGGAATGGGAAAGAATTGAATGCAACCAGTGGAGAGATATTCTGGAATGGGAAAGAATTGAATGCAACCAGTGGAGAGATATTCAGGAATGGGAAAGATTTAAATGGAACAGGGGGAGAGATATTCAGGAATTGGAATTATTTGAATGGAACCAGTGGAGAGAAATACTGGAATGGGAAAGATTTGAATGGAACAGGAGGCGAAATATTCAGGAATGGGAAAGATTTGAATGGAACCAGCGGAGAGATATTCTGGAATGGGAATTATTTGAATGGAAAAGCAGGAGATATATTCAGGAATGGGAAATATTTGAATGGAACGAGCGGAGAGATATTCAGGAATGGGAAAGATTTGAATGAAACCAGTGGAGAGATATTCAGGAATGGGAAAGATTTGAATGGAACCAGTGGAGAGATATTCTGGAATGGGGAAGAGTTGAATGAAACCAGTGGAGAGATATTCAGGAATTGGAAAGATTTGAATGAAACCAGTGGAGAGATATTCAGGAATGGGAATTATTTGAATGAAACCAGTGGAGAGATATTCAGGAATGGGAATTATTTGAATGGAACAGGGGAAGAGATATTCAGGAATGGGAATTATTTGAATGGAACCAGAGGCAATTTATTCAGGAATGGGAATTATTTGAATGGAACCAGTGGAGAGATATTCAGGAATGGGAAAGATTTGAATGGAACAGGAGGAGAGATATTCAGGAATGGGAAAGATTTGAATGAAACCAGTGGAGAGATATTCAGGAATGGGAATTATTTGAATGGAACAGGGGGAGCGATATTCAGGAATGGGAATTATTTGAATGAAACCAAAGGAGAGATATTCGGGAATGAAAATTATTTGAATGGAACAGGGGGAGAGATATTCAGGAATGGGAATTATTTGAATGGAACAGGGGGAGAGATACTCAGGAATGGGAAAGATTTGAATCGAACCAGTGGAGAGATATTCAGGAATGGGAAAGGTTTGAATGGAACCAGTGGAGAGATATTCAGGAATGGAAAAGAATTGAATGCAACAGGGGGAGAGATATTCAGGAAAGGGAAAGATTTAAATGGAACCAGTGGAGAGATTTTCAGGAATGGGAAAGAATTGAATTCAACCAGTGGAGAGATATTCTGGAATGGGAAAGAATTGAATGCAACCAGTGGAGAGATATTCAGGAATGGGAAAGATTTAAATGGAACAGGGGGAGAGATATTCAGGAATGGGAATTATTTAAATGGAACAGGAAGCGAGATATTCAGGAATGGGAAAGATTTGAATGGAACCAGCGGAGAGATATTCTGGAATGGGAATTATTTGAATGGAAAAGCAGGAGATATATTCAGGAATGGGAAAGATTTGAATGGAACAGGGGGAGAGACATTCAGGAATGGGAATTATTTGAATGGAACAGCGGGAGAGATATTCAGGAATGGGAAAGATTTGAATGGAACCAGTGGAGAAATATTCAGGAATGGGAAAGATTTGAATGGAACAGGGGGAGAGACATTCAGGAATGGGAATTATTTGAATGGAACAGCGGGAGAGATATTCAGGAATGGGAAAGATTTGAATGGAACCAGTGGAGAGATTTTAAGGAATTGGAAAGATTTGAATAGAACAGCGGGAGAGATATTCAGGAATGGGATTGATTTGAATGGAACAGGGGGACAGATATTCAGGAATGGGAATTATTTGAATGGAACAGGGAGAGAGATATTCAGGAATGGGAATTATTTGAATGGAACCAGTGGAGAAATATTCAGGAATGGGAAAGATTTGAATGGAACCAGCGGAGAGATATTCAGGAATGGAAATTATTTGAATGGAACCAGTGGAGAGATTTTCAGGAATGGGAAAGATTTGAATGGAACCAGCGGAGAGTCATTCAGGAATGGGATAGATTTGAATGGAACAGGGGGAGAGATATTCAGGAATGGGAAAGATTTGAATGGAACCAGTGGAGAGATATTCAGGAATGGGAAAGATTTGAATGGAACCAGTGGAGAGATTTTAAGGAATGGGAAAGATTTGAATAGAACAGTCGGAGAGATATTCAGGAATGGGAAAGATTTGAATGGAACAGGGGGAGAGATATTCAGGAATGGGAATTATTTGAATGGAACAGGGGGAGAGACATTCAGGAATGGGGATTATTTGAATGGAACAGGGGGAGAGATATTCAGGAATGGGAAAGATTTGATTGGAACCAGCGGAGAGTCATTCAGGAATGGGAAAGATTTGAATGGAACCAGCGGAGCGATATTCATGAATGGAAACGATTTGCATGGAACAGTGCGAGAGATATTCAGGAATGGGAATTATTTGAATGGAACCAGTGGAGAGATATTCAGGAATGGGAAAGATTTGAATGTAACAGGGGGAGAGACATTCAGGAATGGGAAAGATTTGAATGGAACAGGGGGAGAGATATTCAGGAATGGGAAAGATTTGAATGGAACCAGTGGAGAGATATTCAGGAATGGGAAAGATTTGAATGGAACAGGGGGAGAGACATTCAGGAATGGGAATTGTTTGAATGGAACCAGTGGAGAGATAATCAGGAATGGGAAAGATTTGAATGCAACAGCGGGAGAGATATTCAGGAATAGGAAAGATTTGAATGGAACCAGCGGAGAGTCATTCAGGAATGGGAAAGATTTGAATGGAACAGGGGGAGAGATATTCAGGAATGGGAAAGATTTGAATGGAACCAGTGGAGAGATTTTCAGGAATGGAAAAGATTTGAATGGAACAGCGGGAGAGATATTCAGGAATGGTAAAGATTTGAATGAAACCAGTGGAGAGATATTCAGGAATGGGAAAGATTTGAATGAAACCAGTGGAGAGATATTCAGGAATTGGAATTACTTGAAGGGAACCAGTGGAGGGATATTCAGGAATGGGAATTATTTGAATGGAACCAGTGGAGCGATATTCAGGAATGGGAAAGATTTGAATCGAACAGGGGGAGAGATATTCAGGAATGGGAAAGATTTGAATGGAACCAGTGGAGAGATTTTAAGGAATGGGAAAGATTTGAATAGAACAGCGGGAGAGATATTCAGGAATGGGATTGATTTGAATGGAACAGGGGGAATGATATTCAGGAATGGGAATTATTTGAATGGAACAGGGAGAGAGATATTCAGGAATGGAAATTATTTGAATGGAACCAGTGGAGGAATATTCAGGAATGGGAATTGTTTGAATGGAACCAGCGGAGAGATATTCAGGAATGGGAAAGATTTGAATGGAACAGCGGGAGAGATATTCAAGAATGGGAAAGATTTGAATGGAACCAGCGGAGAGTCATTCAGGAATGGGAAAGATTTGAATGGAACAGGGGGAGAGATATTCAGGAATGGGAAAGATTTGAATGGAACCAGTGGAGAGATTTTCAGGAATGGGAAAGATTTGAATGGAACAGGGGGAGAGACATTCAGGAATGGGAGTTATTTGAATGGAAGCAGCGGAGAGATATTCAGGAATGGGAAAGATTTGAATGGAACAGGGGGAGAGATATTCAGGAATGGGAAAGATTTGAATGAAACAGGGGGAGAGATATTCAGGAATGGGAAAGATTTGAATGGAACCAATGGAGCGATATTGAGGAATGGGAAAGTTTTGAATCGAACAGGGGGAGAGATATTCAGGAATGGGAAAGATTTGAATGGAACCAGTGGAGAGATTTTAAGGAATGGGAAAGATTTGAATAGAACAGTCGGAGAGATATTCAGGAATGGGAAAGATTTGAATGGAACAGGGGGAGAGATATTCAGGAATGGGAATTATTTGAATGGAACAGGGGGAGAGATATTCAGGAATGGGAATTATTTGAATGGAACCAGTGGAGAGATATTCAGGAATGGGAAAGATTTGAATGTAACAGGGGGAGAGACATTCAGGAATGGGAAAGATTTGAATGGAACCAGCAGAGAGATATTCAGGAATGGGAAAGCTTTGAATGGAACGGGGGAAGAGATATTCAGGAATGGGAAAGATTTGAATGAAACCAGTGGTGTGATATTCAGGAATGGGAAAGATTTGAATGGAACAGGGGAAGAGATATTCAGGAATGGGAATTATTTGAATGGAACCAGTGGAGAGATATTCAGGAATGGAAAAGATTTGAATGGAACAGGGGGAGAGATATTCAGGAATGGGAAAGATTTGAATGGAACCAGTGGAGAGATATTCAGGAATGGGAAAGATTTGAATGGAACAGGGGGAGAGACGTTCAGGAATGGGAATTGTTTGAATGGAACCAGTGGAGAGATAATCAGGAATGGGAAAGATTTGAATGCAACAGCGGGAGAGATATTCAGGAATGGGAAAGATTTGAATGGAACCAGCGGAGAGTCATTCAGGAATGGGAAAGATTTGAATGGAACAGGGGGAGAGATATTCTGGAATGGGAAAGATTTGAATGGAACCAGTGGAGAGATATTCAGGAATGGGAAAGATTTGAATGGAACCAGTGGAGAGATTTTCAGGAATGGAAAAGATTTGAATGGAACAAGGGGAGAGATATTCAGGAATGGGAAAGATTTTAATGGAACCATAGGAGAGATATTCAGGAATGGGAAAGATTTGAATGGAACCAGTGGAGAGATATTCAGGAATGGGAAAGATTTGAATGGAACCAGTGGAGAGATTTTCAGGAATGGGAAAGATTTGAATGGAACAGGGGGAGAGACATTCAGGAATGGGAGTTATTTGAATGGAAGCAGCAGAGAGATATTCAGGAATGGGAAAGATTTGAATGGAACCAGCGGAGACTCATTCAGGAATGGGAAAGATTTTAATCGAACAGGGGGAGAGATATTCAGGAATGGGAAAGATTTGAATGGAACAGGGAGAGAGATATTCAGGAATGGGAAAGATTTTAATGGAACCATCGGAGAGATATTCAGGAATGGGAAAGATTTGAATGGAACAGGGGGAGAGACATTCAGGAATGGGAATTATTTGAATGGAACAAGGGGAGAGATATTCAGGAATATGAATTATTTGAATGGAACCAGTGGAGAGATATTCTGGTATGGGAAAGATTTGAATGGAACAGCGGGAGCAATATCCAGGAATGGGACTGAAGTGACTGTAACCGTCAGAGAAACCTACAGAAATGGGACTGAGTTAAATGCAGAACGTAAGTATGTGTTATTATTTTCATTTCCTTAAAAGCAGCCTTGCATTTATACAGCACATGACCATAGAATCATAGAAATTTACAGCAGGGTATGTGGCCATTTCGGCCCATCCTGTCCGCGTCGGCTGACCACGAGTTATCCAGCCCAATTCCACTCTCCAAATCTTGGTTCGTAGCCCTGTAAGTTATGGTATTTTCTGCACATCCAAGTATCTTTTAAATGTGGTGAGTGTTCCTCCTTCTACCAGCCTTTCAGGCAGTGAGTTCCAGACCCCCACAACCCTCTGCATGAAGAAACTTCCCCTCATATTTTCTCTAAACCTCTCCCCAATTACTTTAAATCTATGCCCCCTGGTTGTTAATCCCCTTGCCAGGCCCTTCTTAATTTTATACACCTCAATCAAGTCTCCTCTAAGCCTCCCCTTTTGCAAAGAAAACAAACCCAGCATCTTCAATCTTTCCTCAAAGCCAAAATTCTCCAGTTGAGGCAAATTTTTTGTAAATCTCAGCTGCACCCTTTCCAGTGCAATCACATCTTTCCTGTAATGTGGTGACCAGAACTGCACGCAGTACTCCAGCTGCGGCCTAACCAGTGTTTTATATAGTTCAAGCATAACCTCCCTGCTCTTGTATATATAACAACACTCCCCGCCCAAAGTCAATAGCGTAACTATTTACAAGATGAGTCGATCTGGGGCCTTCCTTTCCCTGGTGATTATCTCGGTGCAAATGCTGGTTTTGGTGAGTCATTTGTTGGGCCCTCGCTGGGCAGCTGTGCAGCTGGCCTTGCTGGGCTGCTGGGGGTGGTGAGTCCTGCTGGGCTGCTGCAGGTGATGGGTTCTGCTTCGTGGTCAACCGCTGTGTCGGTTGCCACTGGTGTGTGTGTTGGGGGGGTCAAAAAAGATAGGGTCTAATTTGGGTTGCTCTGAATAGTCCGTGAATCTGAGTTTAGTTTGGTCCAAGTGTTTCCTGTAGATGAGTCCATTTGAAAGTTTGACCCGAAATACCCTACTCCCCTCTTTGGCCACGACAGTGCCGGGAAGCCACTTAAGACCTTGTCCATAGTTCAACACAAATACAGGATCATTAATCTCAATTTCGCATGACACATTTGCACTATCGTGATATGTACTTTGTTGAAACCGCCTGCTCTCTACCCGTTCGTGTAGCTCAGGGTGGACTAACGAGAGCCTTGTCTTAAGTGCCCTTTTCATGAGCAGTTCAGCGGGTGGGATCCCAGTGAGCGAGTGGGGTCTCGTGCGGTAACTAAACAGGACTCGGGAGAGGCGAGTCTACAGTATGCTTCGGTTACCCTCTTCAAGCTCTGCTTGATAGTATGCACTACTCTCTCTGCCTGACCATTGGACGCTGGTTTGAACGGGGCAGATGTGACATGTTTGATCCCATTGCGGGTCATGAACTCTTTGAACTCGGCACTGGTGAAACACGGCCCGTTGTCACTCACAAGGACATCAGGCAGGCTGTGCATGGCAAACATAGCCCGCAGGCTTTCAGTGGTGGCGGCGGACGTGCTTGCTGACATATTCAATCAATTTGGAGTATGCATCTACAACCACTAGGAACATTTTGCCCAAGAACGGGCCTGCAAAGTCGACATGGACACTAGACCACGGTTTGGAGGGCCAAGACCTTAAACTTAGTGGCGCCTCCCTGGGTACATTGCTTAACTGTGAACATGTGTTACATTTGTGCACGCAGGACTCCAAGTCCGCATCGATACTGGGCCACCACACGTGGGATCTGGCTATCGCTTTCATCATTACGATGCCTGGGTGGGTACTGTGGAGATCACTAATGAAAGTGTCCCTGTCCTTTTTAGGCACCACTACCTGATTACCCCACAGAAGGCAGTCTGCCTATATAGACATTTCATCTTTGCGCCGCTGGTACGGCTTTATTTCTTCCTGCATTTCTAGTGGGACACTGGACCAGCTCCTGTGGAGCACACAGTTTTTTTTACGAAGGACAGTAAGGGGTCCTGGCTCTTCCAGGTTCTAATCTGTTGGGCAGTAACAGGTGATTGCTCACTCTCAAATGCTTCCATTACCATGACTAAATCTGCGGGCTGTGCCAATTCCACCCCCGTGGTGGGCAAAAACCATGCCAAAAATTGCTGGTCACGGGAATGTGGGAAGGGAGGACCTTGAGACAATCACTATCACTAGGGGGGTAGTGCTGGATAGGCTAATGGGACTCAAGGTAGACAAGCCCCCTGGTCCGGATGAAATGCATCCCAGGGTATTAAAAGAGATGGCGGAAGTTATAGCAGATGCATTCTACCAAAATACTCTGGACTCTGGGGAGGTACCAGCGGATTGGAAAGAAGCTAATATAACACCTCTGTTTAAAAAAGGGGGCAGACAAAAGGCAGGTAACTATAGGCCGGTTAGTTTAGCATCTGTCGTGGGGAAAATGCTTGAAGTTATCATTAAGGAAGAAATAGCGGGACATCTAGATAGGAATAGTGCAATCAAGCAGACGCAACATGGATTCATGAAGGGGAAATCAGGTTTAACTAATTTACTGGAATTCTTTGAGGATATAACGAGCATGGTGGATAGAGGTGTACCGATGGATGTGGTGTATTTAGATTTCCAAAAGGCATTCGATAATGTGCCACACAAAAGGTTACTGCAGAAGATAAAGGTACGCGGAGTCAGAGGAAATGTATTAGCATGGATAGAGAATTGGCTGGCTAACAGAAAGCAGAGAGTCGGGATAAATGGGTCCTTTTCGGGTTGGAAATCGGTGGTTAGTGGTGTGCCACAGGGATCGGTGCTGGGATCACAACTGTTTATAATATACATAGATGACCTGGAAGAGGGGACAGAGTGTAGTGTAACAAAATTTGCAGATGACACAAAGATTAGTGGGAAAGCGGGTTGTGTAGAGGACACAGAGAGGCTGCAAAGAGATTTAGATAGGTTAAGCGAATGGGCTAAGGCTTGGCAGATGGAATACAGTGTCGGAAAATGTGAGGTCATCCACCTTGGAAAAAAAAACAGGAAAAGGGAATATTATTTGAATGGGGAGAAATTACAACATGCTGCAGTGCAGAGGGACCTGGGAGTCCTTGTACATGAATCCCAAAAGGTTAGTTTGCAGGTTCAGCAGGTAATCAGGAAGGCAAATGGAATGTTGGCCTTCATTGCGAGAGGGATGGAGTACAAAAGCAGGGAGGTCCTGCTGCAACTGTATAGGGTATTGGTGAGGCCGCACCTGGTGTACTGCGTGCAGTTTTAGTCACCTTACTTAAGGAAGGATATACTAGCTTTGGAGGGGGTACAGAGATGATTCACTAGGCTGATTCCGGAGATGAGGGGGTTACCTTATGATGATAGATTGAGCAGACTGGGTCTTTACTCGTTGGAGTTCAGAAGGATGAGGGGTGATCTTATAGAAACATTTAAAATAATGAAAGGGATAGACAAGATAGAGGCAGAGAGGTTGTTTCCACTGATCGGGGAGACTAGAACTAGGGGGCACAGCCTCAAAATATGGGGAGCCAATTTAAAACCGAGTTGAGAAGGAATTTCTTCTCCCAGAGGGTTGTGAATCTTGGAATTCTCTGCCCAAGGAAGCAGTTGAGGCTAGCTCATTGAATGTATTCAAGTCACAGATATATAGATTTTTAACCAATAAGGGAATTAAGGGTTACGGGGAGCGGGCGGGTAAGTGGAGCTGAGTCCACGGCCAGATCAGCCATGATCTTGTTGAATGGCGGAGCAGGCTCGAGGGGCTGGATGGCCTACTCCTGTTCCTAATTCTTATGTTCTTATGTTCTTATGTAATGGCAGCCTACTGAGAGCATCGGCACAGTTTTCTATGCCTGGCCTGTGGCGGATGGCATAGTTGTATGCGGACAACGTGAGCGCCCATCTCTGGATGCAGGCCGATACATTCTTATTTATCCCCTGGCTTTCCGAAAAGAGGGATATCAGAGGCTTATGGTCAGTTTCCAAGTCAAATTTGAGCCCAAACAGGTTGTGATGCATTTTCTTTACTCCATAAACACATGCTAACGCTTCTTTTTCAATCATGCTGTAGGCCCTCTCAGTCTCAGACAGACTTCTGGATGCATAAGCAACCGGTTGCAATTTCCCAAATTCATTAGCTTGTTTCAATACACACCCGACACCGTATGACAACGCATCACATGCTAGTACCAAACGCTTACATGGATCATACAACACAAGCAATTTGTTTGGGCCTAACAGTTTTCTAGCTTTTACAAAGGCATTTTCTTGGCTTTTACCCCATACCCATTCATCTCCTTTATGCAGTAAGGCGTGCAGTGGTTCTAACAGTGTGCTGAGACCTGGTAAGAAGTTACCAAAGTAGTTCAGGAGTCCAAGAAACGACCGCAGCTCCGTCACGTTCTGTGGTCTCGTTGCGTTCTCGATTGCCCCCGTCTTCGAACCGGTGGGCCTGATGCCGTCCGCCGTGATTCTATTCCTCAGGATCTCTACTTCAGGCGCCAGGAAAACTCACTTTGAGTTTTAGCCTGAGTCCCACACAATTAAGCCGACTAAGAACCTCCTCCAGGTTCTGCAGGTGCTCGACGGTGTCCCGACCTGTAACCAAGATGTCGTCCTGGAAGACCACGGTGCGCGGGACTGACTTCAGCAAGCTTTCCATGTTCCTCTGGAATATCGCCAGGGCCCATTGAATCCCAAATGAGCATCTGTTGTAACTAAAGAGACCTTTGTGGGTGTTGATGCAGGTGAGGCCTTTCGATGCAGGAGGCCTCCAGCTCCTGCATCATGTAGGCCGAGGTCAAATCCAGCTTCATGAACGTCTTTACTCCCGCCAGCATCACAAAAAGCCTTTGGTAGTGGTATTGATCCTGCAGTGAGAAACGATTGATAGTTACTTTGTAATCACCACAGATTCTGACGATGCCGTCTCCCTTGAGGACTGGAACGATCGGACTGGCCCACTCATTGAATTCGATCGGTGAAATGATGCCCTCTCGTTGCAGCCTGTCCAGCTCGATCTCCACCCTCTCATCATGTACAGTACTGCTCTCGCCTTGTGATGGATGGGTCGCGTCCCCGGAATTAGGTGGATCTGCACTTTTGCTCCTTGGAACTTCCCGATGCCTGGTTCGAACAATGAAGGGAACTTGTTTAGGACCTGGGCACATGAAGTGTCATCGACGGACGAAAGCGCTCGGACATCGTCCCAGTTCCAGCGTATCTTCCCCAGCCAGCTCCTGCTGAACAGTGTGGGGCCATCACCCAGTACCACCCAGAGTGGTAGCTTGTGCACCGCTCCATCGTCGGAGACCTTTACAGTAGCACTGCCAATTACAGGAATCAGTTCCTTTGTGTAAGTTCTCAATGGGAGTCAGGACTGGCTTGAAGATTGCTGCACCACAATTTAGCAAAATCTTTTTGCTCATAATGGACTGGCTCGCACCCGTGTCCAGCTCCATTGACACTGGGAATCCGTTTTAGCATTATCGGGGGTCACTTTGTGGTAAGTGTGTGCACCTCATATACCTCTGCCTCCTCAATCTGATCGTCGTGATCCGCCGTGTATCTGTCCTCCTCTGCAACATGGTGGTCTGCAGGATTATCAGGTTTTGCAGCTCGCCTGCACATACGTTGGAAGTGTTCGATTGTTCCACAGCCCTTGCAAATGTAGCTTTTGAAACTGTTGTGTATTGCTCTGGTACATTAAATGTATAATATAAGTACAATGGTGCACCACAGAGGGCGCTGTGGTGGGAGACCTGAAAGTACCTGTACGAGGCAGTAGAAAAGGCTGCCCACCACACCCGAGAGTCACTCTGGAGCTGTTCAATAAAGGACGAAGGTCACAGCAGTTAGACTTACACCAGACCGTGTGCAGTCAGTGATTTGTGTGCTACATACACCACATTTGCGACGAGGAAGCGGATGAACTCCACGCAACCATGACTACTCTGGGCTCACTAAAGGATTTTACCATGGGCAATGATTGGGAGGCCTTTACGGAAAGGCTCGAGTACTACTTCACAGCAAACGACCTGACGGGGGACACGGACGCAATGAGAGAGAAGCGTAAGGCGATATTGCTCTCCAGTTGTGGCGATGTGGTTCACTGTCTCGTCAGGAATTTGCTGGCACCGGGGAGCCCCAGGGACAAGTCATACGAGGAGCTGACTGAACTCATTTGTGACCAGCTGAAACCGAAGGAGAGCATCCTCACGGTCAGATACAAATTTTACCATCACTGCAGACCCGAGGGCCAGGATATCACCAAATATGCTGCAGACCTCAAGAGACTCGCGGCGCCGTGTGATTTTGGGGCACACCTTGACGAGGCTTTGCGGGACGTTTTCGTTATGGGGATTGGCCACGAGGGCCTCCTTCACAAGCTGCTGGCCACGGAACCCACAGTCACTCTGACAAAGGCCATCGCCATCAGCCGGGCATATATGACCTCGACTTGCAGCACCAAGCAGATGATCCACACAGTCTCGAACCCGGCAGGTACTGTCCACAGGATAGCGCCCACCACGGACAAAAACTGCAGAACGTGGTGCTGCCCGGGGCAGAGAGCACGGACCTCGGGGTCCTGGAACTCAGAGTCTGCTGAGGGGGGCCAATCAAGCAGCACCATGCTGGCGCTGCGGAGGAAGCCATGGGGCTCACCGGTGCAGGTTTGCGGAGTACACGTGCAATACCTGCCACACGAAAGGCCACCTTCAGCGTCTGTGTAAAAGAAAGCGGACTCACCATGTGGCTGAGGAGATGGGGGATGATCCACTGTTCAGCGAGGAGCAGACAGAAGAAGATGAGGTGCTTGGACTGCACACGTGTACCGACAATTCGACCCCAGTGATAATGGAAGTAAAAATTGACTGAGTCCCAGTGTGTATGGAAGTGGACACGGGCTCGGGTCCATCGTTGATGAGTCAGAGAACTTTTGATAAACTGTGGGACAACCCAGCTGCACGACCCGAGCTGGTCCCGGTCACGGCGAAGCTGTGTACCTACACCAGGGAACTAATACCTGTTCTCGGCAGAGCGATGGTGCAGGTATCCCACGGGGGGCGAGACGCACGGTTTACCCTTATGGGTCATTGCGGGCGATGGACCGACGCTTCTCGCTAGGAGGTGGATGGGAAAGGTCCGTGGGAGCTGGGAAGACTTCACTCCTCCACAGACCGCTGCTCCCCGGGTTGACCGAGCTGGAGCTGCAGCCTAGATCCACACACAGGCGACAGCAGCCCAGAACTCCTGACCCCAAGCAATCCTGCAGCCCCCAGCCTGCACAGACGAGCAGACCCTGGAAGAACAGGTTTGCAGGTGGGGGCCTATTGCTGGGGTGCGGGCCGGCGGGGCGCTGCGGGCGAGAAGCGGGAGGCCCATCGGTGGCCGGCGGATCCGGGGGGCCCACGCAGCGGAACAGTCGGGCGGCGGCAGCGGCTGCGATGGTGGCGGCCGCAGGAGAGGCGGCAAGTGGGGAGATCAACAGCTGGAGTTTGCACCGGGCAAGTGTGGAGACAACGGCGGGAGCGGAGGCTGCGGCGGCGGCGGGCGTGACTCGGGGGGAACGCGAGCCAGAGCGGCGGATGAGGCAGCGGGCACGGAGCGACTCACCGGGACGGTGACCGATCGAGTCCAGACCGACTTCTGCAAGGTGGGCCCTTTTTTTTCTTCTCTTTTTCCCATTCCCTGCTTCCTTGTCCCCTCTTCTTTCTTCGCCAGCGAGCTCAAGATGGCGGTGAGTCTCGTGGCAATGGAGCCCTGCAGACAAAGGCCAGCAGAACACCCAAGATGGTGGTGAGTCTCGTGGGAAGCCACAAGGTGGCGCTTTAAAAGGGAAATGCTCCCGGGAGTCTGAAAAGGGCCTTGCACCATTGGCGGTCCCCACGTAAAGACTTTTGTAAGGCAAGAGCGCGTCTAACTGTGCTATGTGAATGTAGGATGATGGATTTATGATAAGAGTTAATATTTCAATGCGGAATGACCACTGTGCTTCAAATCATGGACATGAATCACGGGAAGAGTTGAGGTTCAAGAAAAAGGGACATGGATCCGTGACTAACATTACCAATGGGCTAATGCGATGTTCGATTAAGGGGATTCAAGCAACGGCTTTTTGAACTGGGGGGGGAGTGAGATGTTGTGTATTGTCCAGGTGCATTAAATGTATGATATAGATACAATGGTGCACCACAGAGGGCGCTGTGGTGGGAGACCTGAAAGTACCTGCACGAGGCAGTATAAAAGGCTGCCCACCACACCTGTGGAGCACTCTGGAGCTGTTCAGTAAAGGACTAAGGTCACAGCAGTTAGATCAATGCCAGACCATGTGGAGTCAGTGATTCGTGTGTTACATACACCACAGAAACAGCATGAATGGAAACGATGATCACCCCCGCAGCGCCAACAAGGTGTTAGTGGCCTTGCATTCATCACCCTTGATGGTGGACTCTGAGACACTGTGGACGCGCAGCTTCAGGTATGTGTGACCTGCCCTGTATGTTACGATTCGAAAACAACATTACTTTGTTCACAGTACTTGTAGCAGCGCTCGTGTGCTGAGAGATTTGCTTGGTATTGTCACTGGTGGCGATAAACGCCTGGGCTATCGCTATGGCTTTACTCAAGGTTGGGGTCTCTACAGTCAAAAGTTTACGAAGTATTACTTCTTGGCATGGCCAATGCCAAGTACAAAGAAGTCCTTGAGCATGTGCTCCAAATGTCCTTCAAATTTGCAATGTCCTGCAAGGCGTCTTAGCTCGGCGACATAGCTCGCCACTTCATGGTCTTCAGACCTCTTGTACGTGTAGAACCGGTACTTCGCCATCAGAACGCTTTCATTCAGTTTCAAGTGTTCCCGGACCAGTGTGCACAAGTCATCATACGATTTCTCATAGGGTTTCGCTGGAGCCATACTTTGGTGCCCAGTAAACGGTGAGGAGAATCGCCTTCATTTGGCAGCATCTGCTTCTCCTTCCAGCTCGTTGGCCACGAAGTATTGGTCGAGTCGCTCCACGAAGGTTTCCCAATTATCCCTCTCCAAAAATTTCTCCAGGATGCCCACTGTTTTCTGCAACGTTGCAGTGGGGTTTGTCATCTGTATCTCGTCGCCAATTGTAGTGTATGAATAAAGGGTCTGACCAGATACTGTCAGCTCAAAGTGTGACCTTAGACTTTTATTTCAGGTCTCCAGAATGCATCTTCAGCCTGTGAGGCCGCCTTAAGTACAGGTGATCCCAACGGATTGTGGGATCCCTTGGGATTCCAGTGGATGAGCCCTCTGGTGGTTAAACAAGGTATTTACAGGTTTATATATATAACAGTCAGGACATTCATTGTTTGTGACCAATCGGTGGAAAACAGAGAGCTACTGCCTCTCTTGATGACCAATCACATGCAGCAGACTTGAGATTGCCAAAGGAATGCTGAACTACATTATGTGTCCAATGTAAGACATGCCAGACAGATTGAGGAGGACCAGACGTTACACCCCCCACAAGTACAAGGAGAAGCATCTTACCTCGACTTGCCCGACACCACCTGCCTTCGGAGACTGCGCTTTCACAAAGAGGTTATCACTGAGGTATGCCAGCTGATAAGGACAGATCTGCAGCCTGCCAGCACCATCCATCAAGGTCAAAGTCATCGTGGCACTGTCGTTCTATGCCTCCGGTTCTTTTCAGGCCACAGCTGGCGATATTTGTGGATTTTCTCAGCATGCCACACATTGCTGCATTAGACAGGTCATTGAAGCCCTGTACACACGCAGGAGGGACTTGATCAGCTTCCCTATGACCAGGGAGGCACAGAGTGAGAGGGCTCTAGGATTCTCCAGAATTGCAAACTTCCCCAAGGTGCAGGGTTCAATAGACTGTACGCACATCGCGATGCGGGCATCTTTTCAAGATGCTGAGGTTTTCAGGAACTGCAAGGGGTCTACTCCCTGAATGTCCAACTGTTTGTCGACCACCAGCAAATTATATTGGCAATGAATGCTCAATTTCCGGGCAGCATCCATGATGTTCACATCCTGCGTGAGAGCACTGTATCTGAGTTGTTTAACAATGAGCCACAAGGTCAATGCTGGATGCTTGGGGACAAAGGATATGGCCTCGCCTGATGACCTCCTTGCATGACACCCACACCGAAGCCGAGAGGCGATACAACGAGAGCCACAGAGCAACTTGCAATATCGTGGAGAAAACCATTGGAGTGATGAAGCAGCGCGTTAGGTGCCTGGACCACTCAGGAGGTGAGCTCCAATACCACCCTGAGCAGGTAGCTCAATTCATGGTGGTGTGCTCCATGCTACACAACTTGGCTTTCAGGAGGGGACAAGAATTGCCTGATGAGTCTGACAGTCCTCCTCACCAGAGAGAGGAAGAGGAGGATGAGGAGGCGGACGCTGACGTCGGCCCAGACAATCAGGCTGATGCTGAAGCCATGCCCCCGCCCCCCTGTAGACCGCATGAAAGGGCCCATGGTGGCATGATAGCTGCAAGAGCCTTACATCAGGAGCTCATCAATGATCGCTTTGCCTGAAAGAACGTTGGTGTTATTTACAAGGCTGACTCACTGCTGGGTGTGCAGGTGATACATCAACGGTGGGCATCACCTTGGTGACAGTTAAAGTTTAAGTTGATTGAAGTTAAGTGTAATTATACCTTTTGATGTTAAGGAATCACCAGCGTCTAACGGTGCAGCTATCTGAGCCAATGCGCAACAAGGTTTTGTTAAATAAAAAACATTTAAACTGAACATTTGTCTGAAGTATTTCTATAAAAAACAACCCTTCCACCACCGCCCCACACCCCGCTTCTCCTCCCCACCTCTACCCCTTCCCCTTCCCCTCCTGACTCCAAGCCGCCTGGCGATGCTTCATTGGCGGGGGGCGGGAGGGGGGGCGGGGGATGGGGGGGGGCAGGTGATGGCCGAGGCACTGCTTGGACGGATACAGGAGAGGACGGTCCCGAGGTGGGAGCGTGCTCCGAGCCAGAAACAAGATGTTGCTGCTGGCTCTCGTGTGGTTGACAATGGGGGTGTGTCACCTTGGGGTGCAGTGCCACGCTCTGGGACCACTGGGAGCCCTCTGCCACCAGTGTTCCTGGTTACCAGCTCCAGGGCCTCCTCCATCCCTCCCATGTTATATCTTATTTGTTGGACAAAAACTCAGTGCCAGCTATGTTCTTGGTGCTCAGTAGGCTTTTTGCTGCTGGTGAATCTCCCGCGTGCCTCCCACAACAGCCAGACAAGCACACACCACACCCACACACACTTTCAGTGCCTCTCAGCTCCCTCTCTCTCTGTCTCCTCTTCTGCGCATGCCATGATGACCCTTTGACCTCCTGAATCACGGGAATCGAGCGTTGCCATGCCATTGCTAAGGACGGCGACACTTTATGGCAGAAGGTCAGCGAGATTTAATGCTAACGCCCATTTCATATCACTCGCGGTGATGCCCATTTTCAAAAATGGAGAATGGGCGAGAAGCCGGTGATCTGAAAACCCTTTGTTACTGCCCACGCCAGAAATAATCTCCATTTTTCGGTGATAAGCACAAAAGTGGAAAATCTAGCCCATGGACTTATTTTACCATATTTACAAACGAAACTGGTTTTCTGTTTCGAAGAGGATACCTTCGCTCTCGAACGGAACTGTCGAATGTAGACTCATTCGAGGTTGACCCGAGGAGCGTTTTCCTCCAAGGGATGTCCTTGATCTACATTTGGATTCTCTACAACTTCAGACTGCTTGTCTGCCTGACTCGGACTCAGACTTAAATTCTGACTTTCTCTTAGACTTGTTTCGAGCACATCTGATGTAGGATTTGCTACTGGTACTCTCCTTGTAACAAGACTATCTGACTCTTCAGAATAATCGAATCCTTCCAACTTTTATGTGGTCCTTCTGTCGGTAAAATATGATCAATGTGAACAAACCTAACCTGTCCATGATCAAACATCTTGACCAAATATGTGTGAGGACCACATATCTTCACCACTCTTCCTTGGAACCGCTTTAACCAGTTATGATGATGGTTCCTCACTCTCCCCTTCTGATTCAATTTCACACTTCTCTCTTTTAATCTACCTTTATCATGATTCTGTTTCTGTCTTAATTGTTTCTCTTCTACGGACTGTGCCTGGTTTGGCTTTAACAACGAGTACCTGGTTCGTGGCTGTTGTTTGAGAAACAACTCTGCTAGTGTTCTACCAGTAGTTGTATAAGGAGTATTACGATAAGTAATTAGAAAATGTGCCAATTGGTGGTCCAACAACAACTGTCATTTCTTTGGATTTGGATCCAACATTTGTTTGATGAGGGCACATTTTACAATTTGAAGCAGGATGGTACGGTGGAACCTTAGTATGTTTCACACCATTTCTGCTTATGAACTGTGCAAATTCTTCTGAACAAAATTGCGACCCATTATCAGACACAATTTCTTCTGGGAGGCCATATGAAAAAACAATTTTCACAAATGGTCTAGTATTTTACTTGTTGTTATATTCCCCATTGGAAACACCTCGGCCCACTTCAAATGGTTATCAATCACAATGGGCGATTGTCCTTCTAGCTCAACTAAATCGATAAGTAATCTTTGCCATACCCCGGGAGGCCATTTCCATGACAGTAATGAAACTGATGGTGGTTGCTTGCTTACCGATTGACATGTTGTACACTGACTCACGATGTACTCTATATCTTTATCTAGACCTGGTCACCATAAACATCTGCGTGCAAAACTCTTGGTCAAGCACATTCCCAGGTGCTGGTCATGGAGGTCTCCTAATAATTTGGACCTGAATTTATTTGGTATAACCACTCTTGCACCCCACATGATACAATCTTTATCGACTGATAATTTATTCCTATGAACGAAGAATGGATGAATATCCTGTGACTGGTAGTTCATTAAAATATGAAAAATCGAACACTTCTTCTCTATTGGGTGTAACTTGTGATAGGCAATCTAGACATAGCTTCAGCATTACTGTGATCAGCGGATAACTGGGGGCAGTGCTGTGTGGTGGGGGCAGGTTGGTAGAGAACCTTTGTCTTACGGATGTTTAGTGTAAGACCCATGCTCTCGTATGCCTCGGTGAAGGTGTTGATGATGGCTTGGAGTTCGGACTCCAAGTGTGTGCAGATGCAAGCGTCGTCTGCGTACTGTAGTTCAATGACGGAGGATGGGACGACCTTGGATCTGGCCTGGACATGGTGGAGGTTGAGACCACACTCGCTCAGCTCCGTTGGGCGGGACACATCGTCCACATACCCGACACGAGACTCCCAAAGCAAGCGCTTTACTCGGAACTCCTACATGGCAAGCGAGCCCCAGGTGGGTAGAGGAAACGTTACAAGGATACCCTCAGATCCTCCCTGATAAAGTGCGACATCCCCACCGACACCTGGCAGTCCCTGGCCAAAGACCGCCCTAAGTGGAGGAAGAGCATCCGGGAGGGCGCTGAGCACCTCGAGTCTCATCGCCGAGAGCATGCAGAAAACAAGCGCAGGCAGCGGAAGGAGCGTGCGGCAAACCAGACTCCCCACCCACCCTTTCCTTCAACCATTGCCTCCCCCACCTGTGACAGAGACTGTAATTCCCATATTGGACTGTTCAGTCACCTGAGAACTCACTTTAGAGCGGAAGCAAGTCTTCCTCGACTCCGAGGGACTGCCTATGATGATGATGATCAGCTGATCATCTGCATTCAACATCATATGTATATGATGACAAAATCAAAGCCCATCTCTGCATTCGGGCTGCAGCTAATTTTGGAACTGGGGACTTTGGATGGAGGATTGCTGTCAGGGGCTTATGCTCTGTAACGATGGTAAACGGACAAACATACAAGTATTTGTGGAACTTTTTGACACCAAAAATCAATGCCAAAGCTTCCCTTTTGATCTGCGCATAATTACGCAAAAAGTGCGTGAAGCAAAAGCAATTGGTCTCTCCTCCCAAATATGGAGTACATGAGAGATCACTGCCCCAACTCCATATGGAGAGACGTCACATGCTAGCTTGATCTCCTTCGATATGTCATAGTGAACTAACATAGTACTTAGAATCATAGAATCATAGAAATTTACAGCACGGAAGGAGGCCATTTCAGCCCATCGTGTCCGTGCCGGCCGACCAAGACCTATCCAGCCTAATCCCACTTTCCAGCTCTCGGTCCGTAGCCCTGCAAGTTACGGCACTTCAAGTGCACATCCAAGTACTTTTTAAATGTGGTGAGGGTTTCTGCCTCTACCACCCTTTCAGGCAGTGAGTTCCAGACCCCCACAACCCTTTGGATAAAGAAATTTTCCCTCATATCTCCTCAATACCTCCCTCCAATTACTTTAAATCTATGCCCCCTGGTTGTTGACCCCAGTGCAAAGGGAAACAGGTCCTTCCTATCGACTATATCGAGACCCTCATAATTTTATACACCTTAATCAGGTCTCCCCTCAGCCTCCTCTGTTCCAAAGAAAACAGACCCAGCATCTCCAATTTGTCCTCATAGCCAAAATTCTCCAGTCCAAGCAACATTCTTGTAAATCTCCTCTGCACCCTTTCCAGTGCAATCACATCTTCCCTGTACTGTGGTGACAATAGAAATATAGAAACATAGAAAATAGATGCAGGAGTAGGCCATTCGGCCCTTTGTGCCTGCACCACCATTCAATAAGATCATGGCTGATCATTCACCTCAGTACCCCTTTCCTGCTTTCTCTTCATACCCCTTGATCCCTTTAGCCATAAGGGCCATATCTAATTCTCTCTTGAATATATCCAATGAACTGGCATCAACAACTCTCTGCGGTAGGGAATTCTACAGGTTAACAACTCTCTGAGTGAAGAAGTATCTCCTTATCTCAGTCCTAAATGGCTTACCCCTGATCCTTAAACTATGTCCCCTGGTTCTGGACTTCCCCAACTTCGGGAACATTCTTCCTGCATCTAACCCGTCAGAATTTTATATGTTTCTATGAGATCCCCTCTCATCCTTCTAAACTCTAGTGAATACAGGCCCAGGCGATCCAGTCTCACCTCATATGTCAGTCCTGCCATCCTGGGAATCAGTCTGGTGAACCTTCGCTGCACTCCCTCAATAGCAAGAACGTCCTTCCTCAGATTAGGAGACCAAAACTGAACACAATATTCCAGGTGAGGCCTCACCAAGGCCCTGTACAACTGCAGTAAGACCTCCCTGCTCCTATACTCAAACCCTCTCGCTATGAAGGCCAACATACCATTTGCCTTCTTCACCGCCTGCTGTACCTGCATGCCAACTTTCAATGACTGATGTACCATGACACCCAGGTCTCGTTACCATTCAGATAGAAACATAGAAACATAGAAACATAGAAACATAGAAACATAGAAACATAGAAAATAGGTGCAGGAGTAGGCCATTCGGCCCTTCTAGCCTGCACCGCCATTCAATGAGTTCATAGCCGAACATTCAACTTCAGTACCCCATTCCTGCTTTCTCGCCATACCCCTTGATCCCCCTAGCAGTAAGGACCTCATCTAACTCCTTTTTGAATATATTTAGTGAATTGGCCTCAACAACTTTCTGTGGTAGAGAATTCCACAGGTTCACCACTCTCTGGGTGAAGAAGTTCCTCCGCATCTCGGTCCTAAATGGCTTACCCCTTATCCTTAGACTGTGACCCCTGGTTCTGGACTTCCCCAACATTGGGAACATTCTTCCTGCATCTAACCTGTCTAACCCCGTCAGAATTTAAAATGTTTCTATGAGGTCCCCTCTCATTCTTCTGAACTCCAGTGAATACAAGCCCAGTTGATCCAGTCTTTCTTGATAGGTCAGTCCCGCCATCCCGGGAATCAGTCTGGTGAACCTTCGCTGCACTCCCTCAATAGCAAGAATGTCCTTCCTCAGGTTAGGAGACCAAAACTGTACACAATACTCCAGGTGTGGCCTCACCAATGCCCTGTACAACTGTAGCAACACCTCCCTGCCCCTGTACTCAAATCCCCTTGCTATGAAGGCCAACATGCCATTTGCTTTCTTAACCGCCTGCTGCACCTGCATGCCAACCTTCAATGACTGTTGTACCATGACACCCAGGTCTCTTTGCACCTCCCCTTTTCCTAATCTGTCACCATTCAGATAATAGTCTGTCTCTCTGTTTTTACCACCAAAGTGGATAACCTCACATTTATCCACATTATACTTCATCTGCCATGCATTTGCCCACTCACCTAACCTATCCAAGTCGCTCTGCAGCCTCACAGCATCCTCCTCGCAGCTCACACTGCCACCCACTTTAGTGTCATCCGCAAATTTGGAGATACTACATTTAATCCCCTCATCTAAATCATTAATGTACAGTGTAAACAGCTGGGGCCCCAGCACAGAACCTTGCGGTACCCCACTAGTCACTGCCTGCCATTCTGAAAAGTACCCATTTACTCCTACTCTTTGCTTCCTGTCTGCCAACCAGTTCTCAATCCATGTCAGTACACTACCCCCAATCCCATGTGCTCTAACTTTGCACATCAATCTCTTGTGTGGGACCTTGTCGAACGCCTTCTGAAAGTCCAAATATACCACATCAACTGGTTCTCCCTTATCCACTCTACTGGAAACATCCTCAAAAAATTCCAGAAGATTTGTCAAGCATGATTTCCCTTTCACAAATCCATGCTGACTTGGACCTATCATGTCACCTCTTTCCAAACGCACTGCTATGACATCCTTAATAATTGATTCCATCATTTTACCCACTACCGATGTCAGGCTGACCGGTCTATAATTCCCTGTTTTCTCTCTCCCTCCTTTTTTAAAAAGTGGGGTTACATTGGCTACCCTCCACTCCATAGGAACTGATCCAGAGTCAATGGAATGTTGGAAAATGACTGTCAACGCATCCACTATTTCCAAGGCCACCTCCTTAAGTACTCTGGGATGCAGTCCATCAGGCCCTGGGGATTTATCGGCCTTCAATCCCATCAATTTCCCCAACACAATTTCCCGGCTAATAAGGATTTCCCTCAGTTCCTCCTCCTTACTAGACCCCCCGACCCCTTTTATAACCGGAAGGTTGTTCATGTCCTCCTTCGTGAATACCGAACCAAAGTACTTGTTCAATTGGTCCGCCATTTCTTTGTTCCCCGTTATGACTTCCCCTGATTCTGACTGCAGGGGACCTACATTTGTCTTTACTAACCTTTTTCTCTTTACATATCTATAGAAACTTTTGCAATCCGTCTTAATGTTCCCTGCAAGCTTCTTCTCATACTCCATTTTCCCTGCCCAATCAAACCCTTTGTCCTCCTCTGCTGAGTTCTAAATTTCTCCCAGTCCCCAGGTTCGCTGCTATTTCTGGCCAATTTGTATGCCACTTCCTTGGCTTTAATACTATCCCTGATTTCCCTTGATAGCCACGGTTGAGCCACCTTCCCTTTTTTATTTCTATGCCAGACAGGAATGTACAATTGTTGTAGTTCATCCATGCGGTCTCTAAATGTCTGCCATTGCCCATCCACAGTCAACCCCTTAAGTATCATTCGCCAATCCATCTCAGCCAATTCACGCCTCATACCTTCAAAGTTAGCCTTCTTTAAGTTCTGGACCATGGTCTCTGAATTAACTGTTTCATTCTCCATCCTAATGCAGAATTCCACCATATTATGGTCACTCTTCCCCAAGGGGCCTCGCACAACGAGATTGCTAATTAATCCTTTCTCATTACATAACACCCAGTCTAAGATGGCCTCCCCCCTAGTTGGTTCCTCGATATATTGGTCTAAAAAACCATCCCTTATGCACTCCAGAAAATCCTCCTCCACCGTATTGCTTCCAGTTTGGTTAGCCCAATCTATGTGCATATTAAAGTCACCCATTATAACTGCTGCACCTTTATTGCACGCACCCCTAATTTCCTGTTTGATGCCCTCCCCAACATCACTACTACTGTTTGGAGGTCTGTACACAACTCCCACTAACGTTTTTTGCCCTTTGGTGTTCTGCAGCTCTACCCATATAGATTCCACATCATCCAAGCTAATGTCCTTCCTAACTATTGCCTTAATCTCCTCCTTAACCAGCAATGCTACCCCACCTCCTTTTCCTTTTATTCTATCCTTCCTGAATGTTGAATACCCCTGGATGTTGAGTTCCCAGCCCTGCTCATCCTGGAGCCACGTCTCCGTAATCCCAATCACATCATATTTGTTAACATCTATTTGCACAGTTAATTCATCCACCTTATTGCGGATACTCCTTGCATTAAGACACAAAGCCTTTAGGCTTGTTTTTTTAACACCCTCTGTCCTTTTAGAATTTTGCTGTACAATGGCCCTTTTTGTTCTTTGCCTGTGGTTTCTCTGCCCTCCACTTTTCCTCATCTCCTTTCTGTCTTTTGTTTTTGCCTCCTTTTTGTTTCCCTCTATCTCCCTGCATTGGTTCCCATCCCCCTGCCATATTAGTTTAACTCCTCCCCAACAGCACTAGCAAACACTCCCCCGAGGACATTGGTTCCGATTCTGCCCAGGTGCAGACCGTCCGGATTGTACTGGTCCCACCTCCCCCAGAACCGGTTCCAATGCCCCAGGAATTTGAATCCCTCCCTGCTGCACCATTGCTCAAGCCACGTATTCATCTGAGCAATCCTGCGATTCCTACTCTGACTAGCACGTGGCACTGGTAGCAATCCCGAGATTACTACTTTTGAGGTCCTACTTTTTAATTTAGCTCCTAGCTCCTTAAATTCATTTCGTAGGAACTCATCCCTTTTTTTACCTATGTCATTGGTACCAACGTGCACCACAACAACTGGCTGTTCTCCCTCCCTTTTTAGAATGTCCTCCACCCGCTCCGAGACATTCTTGACCCTTGCACCAGGGAGGCAACATACCATCCTGGAGTCTCGGTTGCGGCCGCAGAAACGCCTATCTATTCCCCTTACAATTGAATCCCCTATCACTATCGCTCGCCCACTCTTTTTCCTGCCCTCCTGTGCAACAGAGCCAGCCACGGTGCCATGAACTTGGCTGCTGCTGCCCACTCCTGATGAGTCATCCCCCTCAACAGCACTCAAAGCAGTGTATCTGTTTTGCAGTGGGATGACCACAGGGGACCCCTGCACTACCTTCCTTGCACTACTCTTCCTGCTGGTCTTCCATTCCCTTGCTGGCTGTGGACCCTTCTCCTGCAGTAAGACCAACTCGCTACACGTGATACTATTCTGCCTTCATGTTTTCGCACCCAAAGTGGATAACCTCACATTTATCCACATTATACTGCATCTCCCATGAGTTTCCCCACTCACATAAACTGTCCAAGTCACCCTGCAGCCTCTTAGCGTCCCCCTCACAGCCCACACCGCCACCCAGCTTAGTGTCATTCGCAAACATGGAGATATTACACTCAATTCCTTCATCTAAATCATTAATGTATATTGTAAAGAGCTGGGGTCCCAGCACTGAGCCCTGTGGTACTCCACGAGTCACTGCCTGCCATTCTGAAAAGGACCCGTTTATCCCGACTCTCTGCTTCCTGTCTGCCAATCAGTTCTCTATCCACGTCAGTACATTACCCCCCATACCATGCGCTTTGATTTTGCACACCAATCTCTTGTGCGGGACCTTGTCAAAAGCCTTTTGAAAGTCCAAATACACCACATCCACTGGTTCTCCCTTGTCCACTCTACTAGTTACATTCTCAAAAAATTCTAGAAGATTCGTCAAGCATGATTTCCCTTTCATAAATCCATGCTGACTTGGACCGATCCTGTCACTGCTTTCCAAATGCGCTGCTGTTTCATCCTTAATGATTAATTCCAAAGTTTTCCCCACTACTGATGTCAGGCTAACCGGTCTATAATTACCCGTTTTCTCTCTCCCTCCTTTTTTAAAAAGTGGTGTTACATTAGCTACCCTCCAGTCCATAGGAACTGATCCAGAGTCGATAGACTGTTGGAATATGATCACCAATGCATCCACTATTTCTAGGGCCATTTCCTTAAGTACTCTGGGATGCAAACTATCAGGCCCCGGGGATTTATTGGCCTTCAATCCCATCAATTTCCCTAACACAATTTCCGCCTAATAAGGATATCCTTCAGTTCCTCCTTCTCACTAGACCTACTGTCCCCTAGTACATTCGGAAGGTTATTTGTGTCTTCCGTCGTGAAGACAGAATCAAAGTATTTGTTCATTGGTCTGTCATTTCTTTGTTCCCCATTATAAATTCACCTGAATCCGACTGCAAGGGACCCACGTTTGTCTTCACTAATCTTTTTCTCTTCACATATTTATAGAAGCTTTTGCAGTCAGTTTTTATGTTCCCAGCAAGCTTCCTCTCGTACTCTATTTCCCCCTCCTAATTAAACCCTTAGTCTTCCTCTGTTGCATTCTAAATTTCTCCCAGTCCTCAGGTTTGTTGCTTTTTCTCGCCAAATTATATGCCTCTTCCTTGGATTTAACACTATCCTTAATTTCCCTTGTTAGCCACGGTTGAGCCACCAGTTTTATTTTTACTCCAGACAGGGATGTACAATTACTGAAGTTCATCCATGTGATCTTTAAATGTTTGCCATTGCCTATCCACCGTCAACCCTTTAAGTATCACTCGCCAGTCTATTCTAGCCAATTCACGCCTCAAACCGTCGAAGTTACCTCTCCTTAAGTTCAGGACCCTAGTTTCCGAATTAACTGTGTCACTCTCCATCTTAATAAAGAATTCTACCATATCATGGTCACTCTTCTCCAAGGGGCTTCGCACAACAAGATTGCTAATTAGTCCATTATCATTACACACCACCCAGTCTAGGATAGCCAGCTCTCTGGTTGGTTCCTCCACATATTGGTCTCGAAAACCATCCTGAATGCACTCCAGGAAATCCTCCTCCACCGCATTGCTACCAGTTTGGTTAGCCCAATCAATATGTAGATTAAAGTCGTCCATGATAACTGCTGTACCTTTATTGCACACATCCCTTATTTCTTGTTTGATGCTGTCCCCAACCTCACTACTACTGCTTGGTGGTCTGTACACAACTCCCACTAGCGTTTTCTGCCCTTTGTAATTCCGCAGCTCCACCCATACCGATTCCACATCATCCAAACTAATGTCCCTCCTTACTATTGCATTAATTTCTTCTTTAGCCAGCAGCGCTACCCCACCTCCTTTTCCTTTATGTCTATCCTTCCTGAATGTTGAATACCCCTGGATGTTGAGTTCCCAGCCTTGGTCACCCTGGAGCCATGTCTCCGTGATGCCAATTACATCATATCCGTTAACTGCTATCTGTGCAGTTAATTCATCCACCTTATTCCGAATACTCCTCGCATTGAGGCACGGAGCCTTCAGGCTTGTCTTTTTAACAAACTTTTGCTGTAATGTGGCCCTTTTTGTTTTTTGCCTTGGGTTTCTCTGCCCTCCACTTTTACTATTCTCCTTTCTATTTTTTGCTTCTGACTCCATTTTATTTCCCTCTGTCTCCCTGCATAGGTTCCCATCCCCCTGCCACATTAGTTTAACCCCTCCCCAACAGCACTAGCAAACACTCCTCCTCGGACATTGGTTCCGGTCCTGCCCAGGTGCAGACCGTCCGGTTTGTACTGGTCCCATCTCCCCCAGAACCGGTTCCAATGCCCCAGGAATTTGAATCCCTCCCTGCTGCACCACTGCTCAAGCCACGTATTCATCTGGGCTATCCTGTGATTCCTACTCTGACTAGCACGTGGCACTGGTAGAAATCCTGAGATTACTACTTTTGAGGGCATACTTTTTAATTTAACTCTTAGCTCCCTAAATTCGTCTCGTGGAACCTCATCCCGTTTTTTACCTATATCGTTGGTACCTATATGCACCACGACAACTGGCTGTTCACCCTCCCTTTTCAGAATGTCCTGCATCCGCTCCGAGACATCCTTGGCCCTTGCACCAGGGAGGCAACATACCATCCTGGAGTCTCGGTTGCGGCCGCAGAAACTCCTATCTATTCCCCTTACAATTGAATCCCCGATCACTATCGCTCTCCCACTCTTTTTCCTGCCCTCCTGTGCAGCAGAGCCAGCCACGGTGCCATGAACTTGGCTGCTGCTGCCCTCCCCTGATGAGTCATCCCCCTCAACAGTACTCAAAGCGATGTATCTGTTTTGCAGGGGGATGACCGCAGGGGATCCCTGCACTACCTTCCTTGCACTGCTCTTCCTGCTGGTCTTCCATTCCCTATCTGGCTGTGGACCCTTTACCTGCAGTAAGACCAAATCACTAAACGTGCTATTCACGTCATTCTCAGCATGGTGGATGCTCCAGAGTGAATCCACCCGCAGCTCCAGTGCCGCAATGCAGTCCGTCAGGAGCTGCAGGCAGATACACTTCCCGCACACAAAGTTGTCAGGGACACCGGAAGCGTCCCTGAGTTCTCACATAGTACAGGAGGAGCATAACACATGTCCGAGCTCTCCTGCCATGACTTAACCCTTAGATTAACCTAATTGGGCAACAACAATGTTAAAATGTTACTTACTGATAAAGAAAAGAAAAAGAAAAACTACTCACCAATCACCAGCCAATCACTTACCCCCTTGGCTGTGACGTCACATTTCGATTTCTTTCTACTTCCTTTTTTGCCTCACCAACAAACTCCCACCTCCACGAACACCCCGGACTCCTCACTCACGGGCCTTTATAGGCCTCTGGCTCCTCGATCTCCCACTTCACCAACAAACTCCCACCTCCACGAACACCCCGGACTCCTCACTCATGGGCCTTTATAGGTCTCTGGCTCCTCGATCTCCCACTTCACCAACAAACTCCCACCTCCATGAACACCCCGGACTCCTCGCTCATGGGCCTCTATACTTCTCAGTGTCATACCATTTATTGTGTATTCCCTTGCCTTATTAGATCCCAACAAATGTATTACCTCACATTTCTAGTAATTGAATTCCATATGCCACTCTTCTGCCCACCTGACCAGTACATTGATATCTTCCTGCAGTCTGCAGCTTTCTTCTTCATTATAAACCACTCTCCACCAACTAGCTTTTATGCTCTTTGAATGCTGCGTCGAATTCTTCTGACCACTTCCAATGGACCTGTTTTTTCACTAGGTCATTCAGTGGATGCAACACTGTCGCCAAATTTGGTCGGAACTTCCCATAATAGTTCAATAGACCTAAAAATGACCGAAGTTCAGTTTCATTCTTGGGAGTGGGTGCATTTCTGATTGCATCCAGCTTTCCCTTGGTTGGATGCAAACCATCTTTGTCTACTCTGTACCCTAAGTACGCAGCTGAGTTTTGAAATAACTCACACTTGCGAGCAGACACTCGTACTCTGTGCTTCTCTAGTCGTTTGAGGACTTCATTCATTATGTTATGGATTTGCCTGTTTAGTGCTGAATGAGTATATCATATAAATAACATACTACCCCTTCAATACCTTGCAAAGTCTGGTTCATCACCCCTTGGAATATGGCAGGGGCGGAAGACACTCCAAATAGTAGCCGATTGAATTGATATAGGCCTCGATGAGTATTTATAGTCAAACATGACTTGGACTCCTCATCTAATTCAAGTTGTAAGTAGGCATTCTTAAGATCCATCTTTGAGAAGATCTGACCACCTATCAGTGTTATGAACAAATCTTCTATATTCAGCAATGTACTGGGGACATTACCCTCTAAAACCTGGTTTACCGTTACTTTATAATCACCACACAACCTTACCTTACTATTTGACTTAGATACAACAATAATGGGTGTAGCCCAATTATTTAGATCTACCTTAGAGATAATATTCTCAGTTTCTAATCTTTTGAGTTCTTGCTCAATTTTCTCTTTGAGTGCGTATAGAGGGGACGTGGTGTGCAGTAAACCGGTCTAGCATCCTTCTGTACCCTGACACTCACCTTGAAGCCTTGGATCGGACTGACTGTTTCGCAGAACACCTTTGGATACAGCTTGATGACATCATCTTCCGATGCAAATCTCGTTTCAACACGAAAAATCTCACTCCAATCCAACTTCAGTGAGCCCAACCAATTTCATTCTAGTAAGGCAGGCTTGTCTCCTGCCACAACTAATAGAGGCAAGCTCTGAAATTTGTCCTTGTATTTCACCGGTACGGTGATACAACCTACCACAGGAATTTTCTCTCCCGAGTAGCCTCGCAGCTCTATCTAGGATTTCTCCAGAAGAAAATCACATAACTCGGCGACATATAGCAATTCCGGTACAACGCTCATGGATGCATTAGTCTCGATTTCCATGGGTATCCGGGTTCCTGCAACATCTACTTGGATGACGTTACTTTGCAAATTGCTGTTAGATATCCTTGTGCTCCTTGATACGTCCTTACTACACAGTATAAATGCACACGAGGCCCATGCCTGAGAGAAGGTCGGTCTGTGACCTGTCCTTTATTCCTTAGCACTCAAGTGATGAAGGTGGGTGGAGCTTCCCCTTTTATACCTGAAGGTCCAGGTTAGGAGTGTCTCCCACCTAGTGGTCAGTGTTCTCACGGTGTACAACTTAGGTCAGATTATACATGGGTTACAATGCTGGTTGAATACATGACATCATCTCCCCCCGCAAAGTCTTATTGGGATCACAGGTTGAGTCTCTCTGGTGGTTTACGCTCCCCTGTAGAGCGCCTGAGTTGGGGCTCCGGTTGTTGGGCGCTGGCCTGAGTGTCTGCTGTTTGCAGTGCCTCAGGCCTGTCCAGACTGCCCACAGTGACTGGGCTCCCCTCCCTTTGGTTCCGGTGTTCGGTCACCTGTGGTGGAGTGAACTCTATCTCGTGTTCTTCCTCTGCTTCTTCTATGGGGTTGCTGAACCTCCTTTTTGTTTGATCCACATGTTTGCGGCAGATTTGTCCATTGGTAAGTTTAACTACCAGAATCCTATTTCCCTCTTTGGCAACCACAGTGCCTGCGAGCCATTTGGGCCCTGCAGCGTAGTTGAGGACAAAAACAGGATCATTTACATCAATGCATTGCGCCCTCGCATTCCTGTCATGGTAGTGATATTGTGACTGGCGCCTGCTCTCGACAATTTCTTTCATGGTGGGGTGTATAAGGGATAATCGGGTTTTGAGCGTCCTTTTCATTAGTAGCTCTGCGGGTGGAACCCCTGTGAGCGAGTGTGGTCGGGATCTATAGGCCAACAGGAGGCGTGATAAGCGGGTTTGTAGGGAACCCCCTTGGAATCTGAGCATCTCCTGTTTCATTATCTGCACTGCTCGTTCTGCCTGGCCGTTTGAGGCCGGTTTGAACGGTGCCGTTCTAACATGGTTAATTCCATTGCCTGCCATGAAGTCCTGGAATTCAGTGCTTGTGAAGCACGGGCCATTGTCGCTGACCAAGATGTCCGGTAGACCATGGGCGGTGAACATTGCCCGTAGACTTTCTATCGTGGCAGAGGATGTGCTTGAATTTAAAATGTCACATTCGATCCATTTGGAGTAGGCGTCTACTACAACCAAAAACATTTTCCCCATGAAAGGACCTGCGTAGTCCGCATGGATGCGTGACCAAGGCTTGGCGGGCCATGGCCAGGGGCTAAGGGAGGCTTCCCTGGGCGCATGGCCCAGCTAGGCACACGTGTTGCACCTGCGAACACAAAGTTCCAGATCTGCGTCTATCCCCGGCCACCAAACGTGTGACCTGGCAATTGCCTTCATCGTGACAATGCCCGGGAGCCCATTGTGTAATTCTCTGATGAACACCTCTCTGCCCATCTGGGGCATGACTACGCGGTTTCCTCATAGTAGGCAATCGGCCTGAATCGAGAGTTCATCCTTGCGCCTGTGAAATGGTTTAAATTATTCAGGGCTTGCCCTGTACGTGGCTGCCCAGTCCCCATTCAGGACACATTTCTTGACTAGAGACAATAGCGGGTCTCTATTTGTCCAGACTTTAATCTGACAGGCTGTCACGGGTGAGCCTTCGCTTCCGAAAGCTTCAACAGCTATGACCATCTCAGCACCATGCTCGGTAGCCCCCTCAGTGGTGGCTAGTGGGAGCCTGCTGAGTGCATCGGCGCAGTTTTCAGTGCCCGGTCTGTGCCGAATTGTGTAGTCATAGGCAGCTAACGTGAGTGCCCACCTCTGTATGTGGGCCGATGCGTTTGCATTTATGGCCTTGTTGTCGGCCAAAAGGGACGTTAGGGGTTTGTGATCTGTCTCCAGCTCAAATTTCCTGCCAAACAGGTACTGGTGCATTTTCTTTACGGCATATACACATGTGAGCGCCTCCTTTTCTACCATCCCGTAGCCCATTTCTGCCTGGGACAGACTCCTGGAGGCATAAGCTATCGGCTGTAACTGACCCTTGGCATTGACATGCTGCAACACACACCCGACACCATAGGACAACGCATCGCACGTTAACACAAGTTTCTTACTTGGGTCATAAAGCGTTAACAGATTGTTGGAACATAACAAATTGCATGCTCTATTAAAAGCCCTTTCCTGGCTGTCCCCCCAGACCCATTCGCGACCTTTGCGTAGGAGCACGTGTAGCGGCTATAGCAGCGTGCTCAATTTGGGAAGAAAGTTACCAAAATAGTTCAGGAGCCCCAGGAACGAACGCAGCTCCGTCGTGTTACGGGGTCTGGGTGCTCTCTGGATCGCTTCCGTCTTGGATGCAGTAGGGCTGATCCCGTCTGCTGCTACCCTCATCCCCAGGAATTCTACCTCTGGAGCTAGGAAGACGCACTTCGCCTTTTTCAGTCGCAGACCTACCCGGTCCAGTCTGCGTAGCACCTCCTCCAGGTTGTGGAGGTGTTCTTCAATATCGCAACCCGTAATGAGGATGTCGTCCTGAAAAACCACCGTCCCTGGAATCGACTTGAGGAGGCTTTCCATATTTCGTTGGAAGATCGCGGCGGCCGAGCGAATCCCGAACGGACATCTGTTGTACTCAAACAACCCCTTGTGTGTCATGATGGTGGTCAGCTTCTTCGACTCACTCGCCAGCTCCTGGGTCATGTAAGCTGAGGTCAGGCCCAATTTTGAAAAAGGTTTGCCACCGGATAGCGTCGCAAAGAGGTCCTCCGCTCTCGGTAGCGGGTACTGGTCTTGGAGTGACACCCGATTGATGGTGGCCTTGTAATCGCCACATATCCTGACCAACCCATCCGCCTTGAGCACCGGCACAATTGGGCTCGCCCAGTCACTGAATTCGACTGGCGAGATGATGCCCTCCCTCAACAGGCGGTCCAATTCGCCTTCTATCTTTTCCCGCATCACGTACGGCACCGCTCTGGCCTTGTGGTGTACTGGTCTGGCGTCCGGGTTTATGTAAATCACTACCTTGGCTCCCATGAAAGCGCCAATGCCGGGTTGAAATAATGAGTCAAATTTGTCCAGGACCTGTGAGCATGATACTCGCTCCACAGAGGAAATTGCATTGACATCGCCCCATTTCCAGTTCATGACAGCAAGCCAACTCCTCCCCAGTAGTGCGGGACCATTCCCTGGGACAATCCAGAGTGGCAACCTGTTCTCCAAATCTTTGTGGGTCACGACTACCGTGGCGCTACCTAGCACCAGAATGATCTGCTTTGTGTAAGTCCGTAGCTGTGTGTCAATCGGCGATAATTTTGGCCTGCTGGCCTTGGATGCCCACAACTTTTCGAACTGTTTGATACCCATCAGGGACTGGCTGGCACCCGTGTCTAACTCCATTGATACTGGGATGCCATTGAGGAGCACTTTCATCATTATCGGTGGCGTCCTGGTGTATGAACTGTATACGTGCTCCACATGAACTCGCTGAACTTCAGCTTCCAGCGATTTCCCCCAGTGTCCATTTCTGCAATTTCTGCAGGTATTTTGCTCATCTCTGCAAACTCCGGCTGAATGTATGCCTCCATGCCTCCAGCATGAGTTGCGGTTTGAAACAAAAGGTCCCTTGCCAGTCGATCGTCCCTGACTGCCCCTGTTATTGTCCTTGAGTGCACCATTAACAGGTGTTGATGGCCCCATTACTGGCCGCATTGTCCCTTGCAATGGCGTGAATCGCTGTTCAGCTTGCCATTGTCTCTGTCGAACTCCCCCTCTGGGTTCGACTACATGTTGGGGCATGCCTGACTGCCCTTGTCTGCCTAGAGAACTGTGTGCTGCTTTAACAATGTTGAATCTCTGTCCCAACCATTCCTTAACACAGTACCTCTCGTCTGTTCTGCTAGTGGCCATGCTCGCGTGGTTTAAATCCCAGTTTCTTGTCGCCATTGATACGTCCTTACTACACAGTATAAATGCACACGAGGCCCATGCCTGAGAGAAGGTCGGTCTGTGACCTGTCCTTTATTCCTTAGCACTCAAGTGATGAAGGTGGGTGGAGCTTCCCCTTTTATACCTGAAGGTCCAGGTTCGGAGTGTCTCCCACCTAGTGGTTAGTGTTCTCACGGTGTACAACTTAGGTCAGTTTATACATGGGTTACAATGCTGGTTGAATACATGACACTCCTGATGACGTGAATCTCCAGAACCTGCTTCTCTACAATGCTCTGCAGTCTCTGGCGATTTCTACTTCTCGCATTGAACATCGGTTTACTCTCCAGTCGGCATGCCTTCGCAAGCTGCCCAGTTTTCCTCCAGAAGAAACACTCTGCCTTCACATATGGACAACTTTGAGCAAGGTGTTGTGCCAGACCCCGATAGCACGACTTCAATGCTCTGTTACTTTGGCCAGTTGCTGAGGCCTTGGGGCTCAACTGCCTTTTACTTTTAGCCAGCAGGTGATTCACCTCGGTTGTCTGACGACTGGAAATTGTGCGAAATACATGGGAGTATTGGTCGGCCATATCCAGGGATTTCCAGGGGCTCAGGAATGTAGTGTAGTTCGAACCTGGTTACAATCTCCTTCAGTAGTGTGTCCTTCGGCTTGACGGGACCAATCAGAGTTTCATACACCTCGGGGCCGGTTTCAGACGGGACAATCGCCTGTTTTCTTTCCAACAATACCTAGTTATTGTTTTCATCATCGGGGATTTCAACGGTATTATTGGCAGTGAAAAATATTTCAAGCTGCTCCACATATGCTCCAAAAGTCTCTCGGATATGATAGAACTTACCCAAGCGCTTTATTATTCCCATAGTTGTGGCTATCTGGACACACAGTTCAGCCAAATGGGCTTGTAATTTTCGTCAGATTTTTAGCTAATCTGCAAAATAAAGATCCTCTGAAAGTAAATCTGTTGATTCGCAGAATTATCCACCAAAAAATTATCAGGTAGTGAATGGGATTATATTGCAATCATTGTCAATGTGATATATTGTCGACACACTTTACAAGATGCCTCCAACACAAACTCTCAGCATGTGACTTTGTCACAATGACCCTTTCATTGTATTGACATCAGTAGGTGCACTACCACAGTGGTCCACTAGGTGGAGCAAGAGTCCATGAGGGGGAGCACTATGTTGCACCAATCATCACAAAATAGTTAAGCTGAGCCTGTGCTTGTAGCAACAGTATTTGTGTGGCAAATCCAATTAATTGTAATGCTCCGTTACCATTACTGTAGTTACAGGGTGTGTCTCCATCTAATGCTCCGTTACCATTACTGTAGTTACAGTGTGTGTCTCCATCTAATGCTGTGTGTCCATTACTGTAGTTACAGGCTGTGTCTCCATCTAATGCTGTGTGTCCATTACTGTAGTTACAGGCTGTGTCTCCATCTAATGCTGAGTGTCCATTACTGTAGTTACAGTGTGTGTCTCCATCTAATGCTCCGTGTCCATTACTGTAGTTACAGTGTGTGTCTCCATCTAATGCTCCGTGTCCATTACTGTAGTTACAGGGTGTGTCCCCATTTAATGCTGTGTCCATTGTTATAGTTACAGGGTGTGTCTCCATCTAATGCTGTGTGTTCATTACTGTAGTTACAGTGTGTGTCTCAATTTAATGCTGTGTGTCCATTACTGTAGTTACAGGGTGTGTCCCCATTTAATGCTGTGTCCATTGTTATAGTTACAGGGTGTGTCTCCATGTAATGCTGTGTGTTCATTACTGTAGTTACAGTGTGTGTCTCCATCTAATGCTCCGTGTCCATTACTGTAGTTACAGCGTGTGTCTCCATCTAATGCTCCGTATCCATTACTGTAGTTACAGGGTGTGTCTCCATCTAATGCTGTGTGTCCATTACTGTAGTTACAGGGTGTGTCCCCATCTAATGCTGTGTGTCCATTGTTATAGTTACAGGGTGTGTCTCCATCTAATGTGTGGGACCTGTACAAAAGGGACAGTCTGCACTTGGGCAGGACTAGAACTGATATCCTAGGGGTAACATTTGCTAATACAGTTCGGGAATGTTTAAACTAATATGGCAGGGGGATGGGAACCTATGCAGTGAGACAGGGTGAAGTAATATGGAGTCAGAAACAGATGGTAGAAAGGTAAAAAGCAATAGTGGAAGACCGAGTAAACGAAGGCAAGAAACAAAAAGGGCCACACAACATCATAATTGTAAAAGGACAAAGGGTGTTTAAAAAACAAGCCTGTAGCCTTTGTGTCTTAATGCAAGGAGTATCCGTAATAAAGTGGATGAATTAACTGTGCAAATAGATGTTAACAGATATGATGTGATTGGGATTACGGAGACGTGGCTCCAGGATGATCAGGGCTGGGAACTCAACATCCAGGGGTATTCAACATTCAGGAAGGATAGAATAAAAGGAAAAGGAGGTGGGGTAGCATTGCTGGTTAAAGAGGAGATTAATGCAATAGTTAGGAAGGACATTAGCTTGGATGATGTGGAACCTATATGGGTAGAGCTGCAGAACATCAAAGTGAAAAAAACGTTAGTGGGAGTTGTGTACAGACCTCCAAACAGTAGTAGTGATATTGGGGAGGGCATCAAACAGGAAATTAGTGGTGCGTGCAACAAAGGTGCAGCAGTTATCATGGGTGACTTTAATATGCATATAGATTGGGCTAACCAAACTGGAAGCAATACGGTGGAGGAGGATTTCCTGGAGTGCATAAGGGATGGTTTTTTAGACCAATATGTCAAGGAATCAACGAGGGGGGAGGCCATCTTAGACTGGGTGTTGTGTAATGAGAGAGGATTAATTAGCAATCTCATTGTGCGAGGCCTCTTGGGGAAGAGTGACCATAATATGGTGGAATTCTACATTAGGATGGAGAATGAAACAGTTAATTCAGAGACCATGGTCCAGAACCTAAAGAAGGGTAGCTTTGAAGGTATGAGGCATGAATTGGCTAGGATAGATTGGTGACTGATACTGAAGGGGTTGACTGTGGATGGGCAATGGCAGACATTTAGAGACCGTATGGATGAACTACAACAATTGTACATCCCTGTCTGGAGTAAAAATAAAAAAGGGAAGGTGGCTCAACCGTGGCTATCAAGGGAAATCAGGGATAGTATTAAAGCCAAGGAAGTGGCATACAAATTGTCCAGAAATAGCAGCGAACCCGGGGACTGGGAGAAATTTAGAACTCAGCAGAGGAGGACATAGGGTTTGATTAGGGCAGGGCAAATAGAGTACGAGAGGAAGCTTGCAGGGAACATTAAAACGGACTGCAAAAGTTTCTATTGATATGTAAAGAGAAAAAGGTTAGTAAAGACAAACGTAGGTCCCCTACAGTCAGAATCGGGGAAGTCATAACGGGGAACAAAGAAATGACGGACCAATTGAACAAGTACTTTGGTTCGGTATTCACTAAGGAGGACACAAACAACCTTCCGGATATAAAAGGGGTCAGAGGGTCTAGTAAGAAGGAGGAACTGAGGGAAATCCTTATTTGTCGGGAAATTGTGTTGGGGAAATTGATGGGATTGAAGGCCGATAAATCCCCAGGGCCTGATGGACTGCATCCCAGAGTACTTAAGGAGGTGCCCTTGGAAATAGCGGATGCATTGACAGTCATTTTCCAACATTCCATTGACTCTGGATCAGTTCCTATAGAGTGGAGGGTAGCCAATGTAACACCACTTTCTAAAAAAAGAGGGAGAGAGAAAACAGGGAATTATAGACCGGTCAGCCTGACATCGGTAGTGGGTAAAATGATGGAATCAATTATTAAGGATGTCATAGCAGCACATTTGGAAAGAGGTGACATGATAGGTCCAAGTCAGCATGGATTTGTGAAAGGGAAATCATGCTTGACAAATCTTCTGGAATTTTTGAGGATGTTCCTAGTGCAGTGAACAAGGGAGAACCAGTTGATGTGGAGTATTTGAACTTTCAGAACGCTTTCGACAAGGTCCCACACAAGAGTGTGCAAAGTTAAAGCACATGGGATTGGGGGTAGTGTGCTGATGTGGATTGAGAACTTGTTGGCAGACAGGAAGCAAAGAGTAGGAATAAATTTTGGTACTTTTCATAATGGCAGGCAGTGACTAGTGGGGTACCGCAAGATTCTGTGCTGGGGTCCCAGCTGTTTACATTGTACATAAATGATTTAGACGAGGGGATTAAATGTAGTGTCTCCAAATTTGCGGATGACACTAAGTTGGGTGGCAGTGTGAGCTGCGAGGAGGATGCTATGAGGCTGCAGAGTGACCTGGATAGGTTAGGTGAGTGGGCAAATGCATGGCAGATGAAGTATAATGTGGATAAATGTGAGGTTATCCACTTTGGTGGTAAAAACAGAGAGACAGACTATTATCTGAATGGTGACAGATTAGGAAAAGGGGAGGTGCAACGAGACCTGGGTGTCATGGTACATCAGTCATTGAAGGTTGGCATGCAGGTACAGCAGGCGGTTAAGAAAGCAAATGGCATGTTGGCCTTCATAGCGAGGGGATTTGAGTACAGGGGCAGGAAGGTGTTGCTACAATTATACAGGGCCTTGGTGAGGCCACACCTGGAGTATTGTGTAGAGTTTTGGTCTCCTAACTTGAGGAAGGACATTCTTGCTATTGAGGGAGTGCAGCAAAGGTTCACCAGACTAATTCCCGGGATGGCGGGACTGACATATCAAGAAAGACTGGATCAACTGGGCTTGTATTCACTGGAGTTCAGAAGAATGAGAGGGGACCTCATAGAAACGTTAAAAATTCTGACAGTTTTAGACAGGTTAGATGCAGGAAGAATGTTCCCAATGTTGGGGAAGTCCAGACCCAGGGGTCACAGTCGAAGGTTAAGGGGTAAGCCATTTAGGACCGAGATGAGGAGAAGCTTCTTCACCCAGAGAGTGGTGAACCTGTGGAATTCTCGACCACAGAAAGTTGTTGAGGCCAATTCACTAAATATATTTAAAAGTAGTTCGATGAAGTCCTTACTACTAGGGGGATCAAGGGGTATGGTGAGAAAGCAGGAATGGGGTATTGAAGTGGCATGTTCAGCCATGAACTCATTGAATGGCGGTGCAGGCTCGAATGGCCGAATGGCCTACTCCTGCACCTATTTTCTATGTTTCTATGTTTTTATGTGTCCATTACTGTAGTTACAGTGTGTGTCTCCATCTAATGCTGTGTGTCCATTACTGTAGTTACAGTGTGTGTCTCCATCTAATGCTGTGTGTCCATTACTGTAGTTACAGGGTGTGTCTCCATCTAATGCTGTGTGTCCATTACTGTAGTTACAGGCTGTGTCTCCATCTAATGCTGTGTGTCCATTACTGTAGTTACAGGGTGTGTCTCCATCTAATGCTGTGTGTCCATTACTGTAGTTACAGGCTGTGTCTCCATCTAATGCTGTGTGTCCATTACTGTAGTTACAGGGTGTTTCTCCATCTAATGCTGTGTGTCCATTACTGTAGTTACAGGCTGTGTCTCCATTTAATGCTGTGTGTCCATTACTCTAGTTACATGGTGTGTCTCCATCTAATGCTGTGTGTCCATTACTGTAGTTACAGAGTGTGTCTCCATCTAATGCTGTGTGTCCATTACTCTAGTTACAGGGTGTGTCTCCATCTAATGCTCCGTGTTCATTACTGTAGTTACAGGGTGTATCTCCATCTAATGCTGTGTGTCCATTACTGTATTTACAGTGTGTGTCTCCATCTAATGCTGTGTGTCCATTACTGTAGTTACAGTGTGTGTCTCCATCTAATGCTGTGTGTCCATTACTCTAGTTACAGCGTGTGTCTGCATCTAATGCTGTGTGTCCATTACTGTAGTTACAGGGTGTGTCTCCATCTCATGCTCCGTGTCCATTACTCTAGTTACAGCGTGTGTCTGCATCTAATGCTGTGTGTCCATTACTGTAGTTACAGGGTGTGTCTCCATCTCATGCTCCGTGTCCATTACTGTAGTTACAGGGTGTGTCTCCATCTAATGCTGTGTGTCCATTACTATAGTTACAGGGTGTGTCTCCAACTAATGCTGTGTGTCCATTACTGTAGTTACAGGGTGTGTCTCCATCTAATGCTCCATGTCCATTACTGTAGTTACAGGGTGCGTCTCCATCTAATGCTCCGTGTCCATTACTGTAGTTACAGTGTGTGTCTCCATCTAATGCTGTGTGTCCATTACTGTAGTTACAGTGTGTGTCTCCATCTAATGCTGTGTGTCCATTACTGTAGTTACAGGGTGTGTCTCCATCTAATGCTCCATGTCCATTACTGTAGTTACAGTGTGTGTCTCCATCTAATGCTCCGTGTCCATTACTGTAGTTACAGGGTGTGTCTCCATCTAATGCTGTGTGTCCATTACTGTAGTTACAGGGTGTGTCTCCATCTAATGCTGTGTGTCCATTACTGTAGTTACAGGGTGTGTCTCCATCTAATGCTGTGTGTCCATTATTGTAGTTACAGGGTGTGTCTCCATTTAATGCTGTGTGTCCATTACTGTAGTTACAGGGTGTGTCTCCATCTAATGCTGTGTGTCCATTACTGTAGGTACAGTGTGTGTCTCCATCTAATGCTGTGTGTCCATTACTGTCGTTACAGGGTGTGTCTCCATCTAATGCTGTGTGTCCATTACTGTAGTTACAGGGTGTGTCTCCATCTAATGCTCCATGTCCATTACTGTAGTTACAGCGTGTGTCTCCATCTAATGCTGTGTGTCCATTACTGTAGTTACAGGGTGTGTCTCCATTTAATGCTGTGTGTCCATTACTGTAGTTACAGGGTGTGTCTCCATCTAATGCTGTGTGTCCATTATTGTAGTTACAGGGTGTGTCTCCATCTAATGCTCTGTGTCCATTACTGTAGTTACAGGGTGTGTCTCCATCTAATGCTGTGTCTACATACTGTAGTTACAGGGTGTGTCTCCATCTAATGCTGTGTGTCCATTACTGTAGTTACAGTGTGTGTCTCCATCTAATGCTGTGTGTCCATTACTGTAGTTACAGGGGTGTGTCTCCATCTAATGCTGTGTGTCCATTATTGTAGTTACAGGGTGTGTCTCCATCTAATGCTGTGTGTCCATTACTGTAGTTACAGGGTGTGTCCCCATCTAATGCTGTGTGTCCATTACTGTAGTTACAGGGTGTGTCTCCATCTAATGCTGTGTGTCCATTACTGTAGTTACAGGGTGTGTCTCCATCTAATGTTCCGTGTCCATTTCTGTCGTTATAGTCTGTCTAGATACCTATAGCAAATGACTCCACAAGGCAAAGTATGATACTAGAACTGTGTAGTGCTGTAGTCCTTTATTTGCAGCTCCTGAGTGAGGACACCAAGATGTGAGCTCCTCTTTATACTGGGTCACCTGCACTGTGCAGGTAACCCTTAAGTCTCCAGCACCAGCACCCTCTGGTGTACAGGCAAGGTGTGTACAGTGTAAGGGTACATTCAGTGTTGCATAACAGTGTTACAGAAATCGCACAGTAAACAGGCATGCATATACAACAACACTCCTCCCTCAGCATTTTTCATATCCTTATGTTCATGATCAGGGGAGCTCACCAGTGGTAGGCTATGTGAGGTTGTGGTGAGGTTTGTGTGGGTGCCAGGTGTGACCCCTCCCTCACACACAGACCAAGTTGGTGTCACTGTTGTCGGATCCCTCATGGGGGCAGCCATTGCAGCAGTGGGTAGGGTGCATACTCTGTGATGTGAGTAGTTGTGTGGTGGTGGGCAGGGCCACAGGACTGGTTGGGCTCCTTGTCCACCAATTGGGATGAGGGCCAGTGTCATGTATTTCACCATCTTGCAATGACTATAAGTATGTAACTGTAACTCATGCATACTGTACCTGTACCCTTGTAATGCACACCCTGACCACAGGGAGTGAGCTCCTCACCTGGGCTTCCAGGTATAAAAGGGGAGGTCCCACCCAGGATCAGCACTCTTTAGCCCTGGGACTAAAGTGAAGGTCACAGAGTGACCGTGTCTGATATATCCATGCCTCGTGTGAGTTTCTAATAAGGTGCAGAGACACAACATCTGGCAACGAGGAACGGGAATCACTGAACCATGAGGATGACCACTGGTGACACAGAGGAACGCGACTGTGTGGTTGAGGACTGGGACGACTTTGTGGAAAGACTCCAGCAGAGCTTTGTCACAAAGGACTGGCTGGAAGAGGCAGCGGCTGACAAGCGGAGGGCGCATCTACTGACCAGCTGTGGTCCACAGACGTATGCGCTGATGAAAGACCTGCTCGCACCCCAAAAGCCAGCGGACAAGTCCTTCAAAGCGCTCAGCCAGCTGATCAGTGAGCATCTCAAGCCGGCGAGTAGCGTACACAAGGCCCAGCACTGGTTCTACTCTCACCGGCGTTGGGAGGGTCAAAACATCTCGGACTTCGTGGCGGAACTGCGGTGTTTGGCCAATGTCTGTAAGTTCTCCGATGCCAGCAGGGGAGAGATGTTAAGGGACTTTTTCATCAAGGGCATTAATCATGCCAGCATTTTCAGGAAGCTCATAAAGACTGAGGATTTCACTTTGGAAGGGGTGGCGTTGATAGCTCAGACCTTTATGGCAGGGGAAGAGGAGACCAAGCTAATCTACGCACACAGCCCTGGTTTTAAAGTTGCGTTGAACCAGGGAATCAATGTTATAAAAATGACACAGAACCCCACCGGCAGGCAAGGGCAATTCAACACCGTCCAGGCAGGCAGGCAAGGGCAATTCGACACCACCCAGGCTGCAACAAGCTCCTGGCAACAGGGACAATGGAAAGGGGATCGGCAATTCACGCCATCACGAGGAAGAATACATCCTGTGATGGGACAATTAACATCCCCCATCAGAGTGCTTAGAAACAGCCAAAAGGGCCATCAGAGAGGAATGCCTGGGAATAGTCCTTTTGTTAACAGCAATCTCAGCTCATGTTGGAGATGTGGGAGCAGACACACTGCAAAAATCTGAAGGTTCCAACTTTACACCTGTAGGATTTGTAATGTCAGTGGACACCTGGCCAGTATGTGCAAAAAGGCAGTAGCGAGGCTAATCTGTGAGACAGAGGAACCAGACGAGGGGTCTGAAATGCAAGATGAGGCCTGGGGAAACAACCATGGATGCTGAAGTTCAGAGGGTTCATGTGGCTGACGTCCACAGTGCATACACCAAAACGCCACCCATGATGGTGAAAGTCTTACTGAATGGCATCCCGGTGCAAATGGAGCTGGATACGGGAGCTAGCCAGTCACTCATGAGCGCCCAACAATTTGAGAGACTATGGCCACACAGAGCTAGCAGGCCCAAACTGGAACGCATTGAAATGCAGCTACGGACGTACACCAAAGAGATCATCCCAGTGCTGGGCAGTGCAAACTTGGTGGTAACATATAATGGATTACAGAACCGGCTGTCACTCTGGATCGTCCCGGGAAATGGCCTCGCGTTTTTGGGGAGGAGTTGGCTAGCTGAGATGAATTGGAAATGGGGGGATGTGCACGCCATTTCATCTGTGGAGCAAAGTTCATGCTCACAGGTATTGCAAAAATTCGAGTCACTCTTTCAACCCGGTGTCGGAACGTTCAAGAGCACCAAAGTAGTGATACACATCACTCCGGACGCCAGACCAGTGCACCACAAAGTCAGAGTGGTGCCGTACGTGATGCGTGAAAAAATTGAAAGTGAACTGGACAGGCTGCTCAGAGAGGGCATAATTTCACCTGTTGAATTCAGCGACTGGGCAAGTCCCATCGTTCCCGTCCTCAAAGCAGATGGCTCGGTCAGGATTTGTGGCGACTACAAAGCCACCATCAACCGAGTATCGCTGCAAGACCAATACCCGCTCCCGAGAGCAGAGGACCTTTTTGTCACGCTGGCAGGTGGAAAGCTGTTCACGAAGTTGGACCTCACTTCGGCCTACATGACTCAGGAACTGGCTGAAGAATCCAAGTTTCTGACCACTATCACTACACACAAAGGATTATTTGTTTACAATAGATGCACGTTTGGCATTTGTTCGGCAGCGGCTATCTTTCAGTGAAAAATGGAAAGCTTGCTCAAGTCCATCCCTGGAACGATCGTGTTCCAAGACGACATCCTAATAACGGGTCGAGACACTGAGGAATACCTCCGCAACCTGGAGGAGGTGCTACGCCGATTGGATCGGGTAGGCCTGCGGTTGAAAAAGGCCAAGTGCGTGTTTTTGGCCCCAGAGGTCGAGTTCCTGGGCAGGAGGGTTGCTGCAGACGGGATCAAAAACTGAGGCGATTCATCAGGCGCCCAGGCCCGGCAACACGTCGGAGTTGCAATCATTCCTGGGACTCTTGAACTATTTTTGGAACTTCCTGCCGAACTTAAACACATTGTTGGAGGCGTTACATATGCTCTTCCGTAAAGGTTGTGAATGGTCTTGGGGGGATTGTCAAGAACGGGCTTTCAATAAGGTGAGGAACCTGATGTGTTCCAACAAACTGTTGACATTGTATGACCCCTGTAAAAAACTGGTCTTAACATGCGATGCGTCATCCTACGGGGTTGGGTGTGTGTTGAAGCAGGGTAACGATGACGGCCGACTCCAACCGGTGGCTTATGCCTCCAGGTCGCTCTCCCAGGCAGAGCGTGGATATGGCATGGTCAAGAAGGAGGCACTTGTGTGTGTGTACGGTGTGAAAAAGATGCACCAGTACCTTTTCGGTAGACGGTTCGAGCTGGAGACGGACCACAAGCCGTTAACATCCCTGTTGTCCGACAGCAAGGCTGTCAACGCCAATGCGTCAGCTCGCATACAGCGCTGGGCCCTCACGCTGGCTGCGTATGACTACACCATACGGCAACGGGGACCCCCTCCTATCCATGATAAAGAAATGTGTCCTGACTGGGGACTGGGTGCCCGCACACAAGGCGTGCCCCGAGGAAGTCAGGCCGTTTCAGAGACGGATGGATGGCCTCTCCATCCAAGCCGGCTGCCTGCTATGGGGCAGCCGGGTCGTCATGCCCCAGAAAGGAGGGGAAGCGTTCATCAGGGAACTCCTGAGCGAGCACCCTGGTGTTAATGAAGGCCATTGCCCGGTCACATGTATGGTGGCTGGGGATTGACTCAGAGCTGGAACACTGTGTTCGCAGGTGTACGACGTGTGCCCAGCTGGGCAATGCCCCCAGGGAGGCCCCACTCAGCCCATGGCCCTGGCTCACCAGGCCATGGTCACGTATTCACGTGGACTATGCGGTCCCATTCATGGGGAAAATGTTCCTGATCGTTGTCGATGCATACTCGAAGTGGATCGAGTGCATCATATTGAACTCGTGCACGACATCCATCACCGTGGAGAGTCTGCGTATGGTTTTCGCGACCCATGGCTTGCCAGACATCCTGGTCAGCGACAATGTTTCATCAGCCATGAATTCCAGTAGTTTATGTCGGGCAATGGTATCAAGCACGTCCGGACAGCGCCGTTCAAGCCGGCTTCCAATGGCCAGGCGGAACAGGCGGTCCAAGTCATAAAACAGGGCATGCTACGCATCCAAGGACCCTCCCTTCAGTACCGCCTATCGCACCTCCTGCTGGCCTACAGGTCCCGCCCACACTCGCTCACAGGAGTCCCGCCAGCGGAACTCCTCATGAAACGCACGCTCAAGACGCGGCTGTCCCTCATTCACCCAGCCCTGGCAGACATTATTGAGGGCAAGCGCCAGTCCCAAACCGAGCTCCATGATCGAGACTCAAGGGGGAGGTGTATAGAAATAGATGACCCGGTATTTGTTCTTAACCATGCTTTGGGACCCAAGTGGCTTGAGGGCACCGTAATTGGCAAAGAAGGAAATAGAGTCATGTGGTCCGACTAAACAACGGGCAGATATGCCGCAAACACTTGGACCAAGTAAAGACAAGGTTCAGTGCAGACACGGAGGAACCGGAAGAAGAGCATGAGATAGCACCCACACCACTGCCAGCGGGCGAGCAACAAAGACAGTCCTCAGCATGCACAGTCCCTGCAGCCAGCCCGGACAGGCCGGAATCACCTCAAGTGACAGAGACACGTGCTGAGGCTCAGCCACCAGAGCCACAACTGCGGCGCTCCACGAGAGAGCGTTGACCACCTGACAGACTTAACCTCTGAAACTAAAAGACCAAAGGGGGGAGGTGATGTCATGTATTTCACCATCTTGCAATGACTATAAATATGTAACTGTAACTCATGCATACTGTACCTGTACCCTTGTAATGCACACCCTGACGACAGGGAGTGAGCTTCTCACCTGGGCTTCCAGGTATAAAAGGGGAGGTTCCACCCAGGATCAGCACTCTTCAGTCCTGGGAATAAAGTGAAGGTCACAGAGTGACCGTGTCTGATATATCCATGCCTCCTGTGAGTTTGTAACAAGATGCAGAGACACAATTGTCAGGTCATCCCAGGGTTTTCCAGGGAAGCTGGAGGGTATTGGCCTCACGCTCCTGGTGTTGGCCCTGGTGGCCAGGGGATGTAGGGCTGGTCTGGTGCAGGTTACCATTGGTGGTGGCTGGGCTGCCCATTGACCACTGTCCCTGTAGTGGGTCTGCTCCCACTGGCTGTGTGTGTCCTGCAAGGGGCATCACATTCGTTCCAAAGGTCCAGGCTACATGGTCAGGTAGCCTGCTGGACCTGGGGGTCTCCCACAGGGGGATTCCATTGGCATCAGCATGGTCCCTGTAGGACCCAATGTCCTTTGGCAGTGTCCTACCGGTATACATGGCACCTTGGCTCTGATCACACATAGTCGAGCCTGCATTATACATTCTAGCATTTGCATCACTTTTGGGTGTCCTGGTTTCAACAGACATGGTTACATTAGGCATTTCAAACTCTCTATCATTATTGTTAAGCATAATAAAATTGTTCTTAACCTTACTGACACCTGCATTCATCTCATTAGTTACATTAGTTACAGCAGCATCACAATTCATGGTTACATTGCATACATTTTCATACTTGCACCCTTTAATTGCATCTTTAGCTTTAAAGTCCGCGTACTCAAATAGTTGAAACTGTCCCTTTAAATTTCTTTGGTTACCGGTCTCCTTTAAGGGAGCCTCCCAATCCGATTGGCCACTTGGTGCCACGTGTCACTCCTCCAATGCTGCCCCTCATGCTATGGCCGTGGCCATTTTGATTGCAAGTTCTTCTCCTCGTGGTGCATCCGCCATCTTCTGACTCTCCTTCAGGCAGGCTGTGGTGGTCTTTTCTTCCACCGGTTCGGCCCTGGACGTCGGGAATCCACTTCTTTCGATGCTGTTCACCTCTTGGAGACCTGCCCCGGCCCGGAAAGTGGAGTTTGGATCCTCGTTCTTGGAGATTTCGCCGTGGTGTTGTGGCGTCGTCGCTGTGCATCGAGCTGCACAGTGGGATCTCTGGATGCAGTGATGGATCCATGTTGGAGGTCGATTGCCAGAGCCCAGAGGCCGTCGCCACTTCGCCTGATGTGGACCAGGTTCATCCAACTCCTGCCCAGTAGAGTGGGACCGTCGCTGGCTACGACCCACAGGGGGAGTTTGTTCAACACGCCGCCCGGGGAGACCTGGATGTCCGCGCTGCCAACGATTTGGATTTTACCTTTGGTGTGGGTGAGCAGCTGCGTCTGGACAGGAGGCAGTTTTGGTTGAGTGGCGGGATTTATCCAAAGTTTTTCAAAAGTTGCTTGGCTCATCACAGTCTGGGTCACCCCTGTGTCGATCTCCATGGAGACTGGGTCCCCATCGATGTCCATTTCCATTGTCCATGGAGAACTTTCGGTGGAACAGGTATAAACTCCATACTCTTCTTCCAGGGTCTGAGCAACTTCACCAACATCTGTGTCGGAGCCCGGGTGATCAGCCAACGCATCAGAGACACAGTGAGTACAGCCTTTTCTGCACATTCTTTGGAGGTGCCCTTTCTCTTTGCAGCCTATGCATGCATAGTCTTTGTAGCGGCACTGGTGGGTCCTGTGGTTTCCTCCACAGCACCAGCACGGGGCCATCCGGTTTGCCCCATGTGGCAGACTCAGGGATGCTGGACTCAGGGCAGCCTTCCTGCCTTTAGAAGTGTCCATGTGGTGCACTGCACTCGCCCGTTTAGAGTCCTGGCTCAGTATTCGCCTGGAGTTGCTGGCCGAAACCATGTAGGACTGGCTCACTTGGATTGCTCTCTGCAGGGTGACCGTGATGTCAGCCGAGAGCAATTTGTGTAGGAGGCTATCTGGCCAATTTTATGACAAACATGTCCCTTAGTGCTTCAATAAGGTGGTCTCCAAAGTCACACAGTGCAGCTAGTCTTCTTAGGTCTGTAGCATACTTAGCAATTTCTTGGCCCTCAGGTCGGCGGTAAGTGTAGAACCGGTGCCTGGCTGTGAGGATGCTTTCTTTCGGTTTTAGTTGTTCCTGTATGATTGTTACAAGTCCCTCATAGCTTTTGATGATTGTCTTCGCTGGGGCTAGCAAGTCCCTGACGAGACAATGGATGGTGGGCTCACAACTGCTAAGCAGGCTGGCCCTGCGTTTGTTCGGTCGTGTAGCCAGTGTGTTCCAATCCAGGTCGTTGGCCCAATGTTCCAATCTTTCCACAAAAGCATCCCAATCTTCCCCCTCTGTAAATTGCTGAAAGTTGCTGAGGTTAGACATGTTGAGTGTGTAGTTCGTGATCTTGTATCCTCGTCGCCAGTTGTAGTGTATATAGACACCTTTAATAATGACTCCATGAGGTAGGGTATGATACTAAAACTGTGTAGACCTGTAGTCCTTTATTTGCAGTTCCTGAGTGAGGACATCAAGCTGTGAGCTACTTTTTATACTTGGTTACCGACAGGGTCTTCATCTAATGCTCCGTGTCCATTACTGTAGTTACAGTGTGTGTCTCCATCTAATGCTCCGTGTCCATTACTGTAGTTACAGGGTGTGTCTTCATCTAATGCTCCATGTCCATTACTGTAGTTACAGGGTGTGTCTCCATCTAATGCTGTGTGTCCATTACTGTAGTTACAGTGTGTGTCTCCATCTAATGCTCCGTGTCCATTACTGTAGTTACAGGGTGTGTCTCCATCTAATGCTGTGTGTCCATTACTGTAGTTACAGGGTGTGTTTCCATCTAATGCTGTGTGTCCATTACTGTAGTTACAGGGTGTGTCTCCATCTAATGCTGTGTGTCCATTACTGTAGTTACAGGGTGTGTCTCCATCTAATGCTCCGTGTCCATTACTGTAGTTACAGGGTGTGTCTCCATCTAATGCTGTGTGTCCATTACTGTAGTTACAGGGTGTGTCTCCATCAAATGCTCCGTGTCCATTACTGTAGTTACAGGGTGTGTCTCCATCTAATGCTCCATATCCATTACTGTAGTTACAGTGTGTGTCTCCATCTAATGCTGTGTGTACATACTGTAGTTACATGGTGTGTCTCCATCTAATGCTGTGTGTACATTACTGTAGTTACAGTGTGTTTCTCCATCGAATGCTGTGTGTCCATTACTGTAGTTACAGGGTGTGTCTCCATCTAATGCTGTGTGTACATTACTGTAGTTACAGGGTGTGTCATCATCTAATGCTCCGTGTCCATTACTGTAGTTACAGGCTGTGTCTCCATCTAATGCTCCGTGTCCATTACTGTAGTTACAGAGTGTGTCTCCATCTAATGCTGTGTGTCCATTACTGTAGTTACAGGGTGTGTCTTCATCTAATGCTCCGTGTCCATTACTGTAGTTACAGGGTGTGTCTCCATCTAATGCTGTGTGTACATTACTGTAGTTACAGGGTGTGTCTTCATCTAATGCTCCGTGTCCATTACTGTAGTTACAGGCTGTGTCTCCATCTAATGCTGTGTGTCCATTACTGTAGTTACAGTGTGTGTCTCCATCTAATGCTGTGTGTCCATTACTGTAGTTACAAGGTGTGTCTCCATCTAATGCTGTGTTTCCATTACTGTAGTTACAGTGTGTGTCTCCATCTAATGCTGTGTGTCCATTACTGTAGTTACAGGGTGTGTCTCCATCTAATGCTGTGTGTCCATTACTGTAGTTACAGTGTGTGTCTCAATCTAATGCTGTGTGTCCATTACTGTAGTTACAGGGTGTGTCTCCATCTAATGCTCCGTGTCCATTCCTGTAGTTACAGGTTGTGTCTCCATCTAATGCTGTGTGTACATACTGTAGTTACAGGGTGTGTCTCCATCTAATGCTGTGTGTACATACTGTAGTTACAGGGTGTGTCTCCATCTAATGCTCCGTGTCCATTCCTGTAGTTACAGGGTGTGTCTGCATCTAATGCTGTGTGTACATACTGTAGTTACAGGGTGTGTCTCCATCTAATGCTGTGTCCATTACTGTAGTTACAGGGTGTGTCTCCATCTAATGCTCCGTGTCCATTACTCAATTGTGTATACCCTGTTGATATTTTACAGATTCCTGGACTCTGGATCTTGTTCCGGTTATTCTGAGTGCCGTGCTGGGTTTGCTTCTGATCCTGATCATTGTTTTAACCGTTTTACTCCATGTAAAACGCTGGGTATCTTTTACAGTCACGCCAGCACAAAACAGGTAAATATAATTTTTTCCTTTCTCCTATCGTATATGTTCTTGATTTCATTTTGTGCCTTTATCATTCCGTCTGTCTTTCTGTTCATCGTGGACTGGGTGATGTGTAATGAGAAAGTACTAATTAGCAATTTTGTTTTGCGAGACCCCTTGGGGAAGAGTGACCATAATATGGTAGAATTCTTTATTAAGATGGAGAGTGACACAGTTAATTCGGAAACTAGGGACCTGAACTTAAGGAAAGGTAACTTCGCTGGTTTGAGGCGTGAATTGGCTAGAATAGACTGGCAAATGATACTTAAAGGGTTGACGGTGGATAGGCAATGGCAAACATTTAAAGATCACATGGATGAACTTCAGCAATTGTACATCCCTGTCTGGAGTAAAAATAAAACGGTGGCTCAACCCTGGCTAACAAGGGAAATTAAGGATCGTGTTAAATCCAAGGAAGAGGCAGAAAATTGGCCAGGAAAAGCAACAAACCTGAGGACTGGGAAAAATTTGGAAATCAGCAGAGGAGGACTAAGGGTTTAATTAAGAGGGTGAAAATAGAGTACGAGAGGAAGCTTGCCGGGAACATAAAAAGTGAGTGCAAAAGCTTCTATAGATATGTGAAGGGAAAAAGATTAGTGAAAACAAAAGTAGATCCCTTGCAATCGGTTTCAGATGAATTTATAATGGGGAACAAAGAAATGGCAGACCAATTGAACAAATACTTTGGTTCTGTCTTCACGAAGGAAGACACAAATAACCTTCCGGATGGACTAGGGGACCGAGGGTCTAGTAAGAAGGAGGAACTGAAGGATATCCTTATTAAGCGGGAAATTGTGTTAGGGAAATTGATGGGATTGAAGGCCGATAAATCCCCGGGGCCTGATAGTCTGCATGCCAGAGTACTTAAGGAAGTGGCCCTAGAAATAGTGGATGCATTGGTGATGATTTTCCAATAGTCTATTGACTCTGGATCAGTTCCTATGGACTGGAGGGTAGCTAATGTAACACCACTTTATAAAAAGGAAGGCAGAGAGAAAACGGGTAATTATAGTCCGGTTAGTAGTGGGGAAAATGTTGGAATCAATTATTAAAGATGAAATAGCAGCACATTTGGAAAGCAGTGATGGGATCGGTCCAAGTCACCATGGATTTATAAAGGGGAAATCATGCTTGACAAATCTTCTGGAATTTTTTGAGGATATAACTAGTAGAATGGACAAGGGAAAACCAGTGGATGTGATGTATTTGGACTTTCAAAAGGCTTTTGACAAGGTCTCACACAAGAGATTGGTGTGCAAGATCAAAGCACATGGTATTGGGGGTAATGTATTGACTTGGATATAGAACTGGTTGGCAGACAGGAAGCAGAGAGTCGGGAAAAACGGTTTGTTTTCAAAATGGCAGGCAGTAACTCACTGAGCTGCAGGGCTCAGTGTTGGGATGGGACCCCAGCTCTTTACAATATACATCAATGATTTGGATGAATGAATTGAGTGTAATATCTCCAAGTTTGCAGATGACACTAAACTGGATGGCAGTGTGAGCTGTGATGGGGAAGCTAGGAGGCTGCAGCGTTTCTTGGACAGGTTAGGTGAGTGGGCAAATGCATGGCAGATGCAGTATAATGTGGATAAATGTGAGATTGTCCACTTTGTGGGCAAAAACGCGAAGACAGAATATTATCTGATTGGCAGCAGATTAGGAAAAGGGGAGGTGCAACGAGACCTGGGTGTCATGGTACATCAGTCATTGAAACTTGGCATACAGGTACAGCAGGCAGTGAAGAAGGCAAATGGTATGTTGGCCTTCATAGCTAGGGGATTTGAGTATAGGAGCAGGGAGGTCTTACTGCAGTTGTACAGGGCCTTGGCGAGGCCTCACCTGGAATATTGTGTTCAGTTTTGTTCTCCTAATCTGAGGAAGGACATTCTTGCTATTGAGGGAGTGCAGCGAAGGTTCACCAGACTGATTCCCGGGATGGCAGGACTGACATATGAGGAGAGATTGGATCAACTGGGCTTTTATGCATTGGAGTTTAGAAGGATGAGAGGGGATCTCATGGAAACATATAAGATTCTGACGGGACGGGACAGGTTAGATGCGGGTAGAATGTTCCCGATGTTGGGGAAGTCCAGAACCAGGGGACACAGTCTTAGGATAAGGGGTAGGCCATTTAGGACTGAGATGAGGAGAAACTTATTCACTCAGAGAGTTGTTAACCTGTGAAATTCCCTGCCGCAGAGAGTTGTTGATTCCAGTTCTTTGGATATATTCAAGAGGGAGTTACGGCTAAGGGGATCAAGGGGTTTGGAGAGAAAGCAGGAAAGGGGTACTGAGGGAATGATCAGCCATGATCTTATTGAATGGTGGTGCAGGCTCGAATGGCCGAATGGCCTACTCCTGCATCTATTTTCTATGTTTCTATTTTGTCCCTCATTTTCACCTTTTTCTCTCTTTTTTCCCCTGTGCTCTCCCCTATTAAAGGATGTTTTTGTGACTGGAAGGCTGTTTCCAGTGGGATTCCGCAGGGCTCAGTGCTGGGTCCCTTGCTTTTTGTGGTATATATCAATGATCTCGACTTGAATATAGGGAGTATGATTAAGACGTTTGTAAATGATACTAAAATAGACTGTGTGGTTGATAATAATGGAGAAAGCTGTGGACTGCAGGAAGATATCAGTGTACTGGTCAGGTGGTTGGAACAATGGCAAATGGAATTAAATCCAGATAAGTATGAGGTAATACATTTGGGGAGGGCTAACAAGGAATGGGAATATACAATAAATGGCAGGACACTGAGAAGTGTAGAGGAACAAAGGGACCTGGGAGTGCAGGTCCATAGATCCCTGAAGGTCGCAGGTCAGGTGGATAGGGTGGTTAAGAAGGCATACGGAATACTTGCCTTTATTAGCCGAGGCATGGAATACAAGAACAGGGAGGTTATGCTTGAACTATATAAAACACTATTTAGGCCACAGCTGGAGTACTGCGTGCAGTTCTGGTCACCACATTACAGGAAGGACATGATTGCACTGGAGAGGGTACAGAGGAGATTTACGAGGATGTTGCCGGGACTGGAGAATCTTAGCTACGAGGACAGATTGGATAGGCTGGGTTTGTTTTCTTTGGAAGAGAGGAGGCTGAGGGGAGACCTCATTGAGGTGTATAAAATTATAAGGGGCCTAGATAGAGGAGATAGAAAGGGCCTACTTCCCTTAACATAGGGGTCAACATCCAGGGGGCATAAATTTAAAGTAATTGGTCGAAGGTTTAGAGGAGAGATTTGAGGAGAAATGTCTTCACCCAGAGGGTGGTGGGGGTCTGGAACTCACTGCCTGAAAGGGTGGTAGAGACAGAAACCCTCACCACATTTAAAAAGTACTTGGATGTGCACTTGAAGTGCCGTGACCTGCAGGGCTACGGACCGAGAGCTGGAAAGTGGGATTAAACTGGATAGCCTCTTGGTCGGCCGGCGTGGACATGATGGGCTGAAATGGCCTTCTTCCGTGCTGTAAACGTCCATGATTCTACGATTCTATAATCTCACTATCTCTTTCAATCTCATGTTCTCCCCGCATTGCATACTCTGTGTTGTGTATCTGTAAAGCATGCACTCCCATGTTCCGCCACCAGGGAGCGCATCCCCTGAAGTCCCAAGGGATCCCAGCATTCCTTGGGAGCACTGTATATAAGCCGACTCCGAAGGCCTATTCGTCATCTGGAGTGTCTTAATAAAGACTGAGGTCACTGTTACTTTAACCTCCCTGTGTGCAGTCTCAGCTGTGTTAGGAACACAATACTCTGTCTCTGTGTCTCACTCCATTGCATGCTCTGTGTCTCACTCTGTCTCTAACTCATTCTCTGTCTCTCTGTCTCTATCCCAAGCTCTGTGTCTCTCTCTGTCTCTATCTCATACGCTCTCTCTGTGTCTCTATCTCATGCTCTGCTCCTCTCTTTCTTTATCTCATATGCTCTCTCTGTGTCTAGCTCCATCTCGTGCTCTCTCTATGTGTCTCTGTCTCATGCTCTGTATCTCTCTGTCTCTATCTCATACGCTCTCCCTGTGTCTCGCTCCATCTCATGCTCTGTCTCTCTGTGTGTCTCTATCTCATGCTCTGTGTGTCTCTGTCTCATGCTCTGTATCTCTCTGTCTCTATCTCATATGCTCTCCTTGTGTCTCACTCCATCTCAAGCTCTGTCTCTCTGTGTGTCTCTATCTCATGCTCTGTGTGTCTGTCTCATGCTCTGTCTCTCTGTGTCTCACTCCATCTCATGCTCTGTCACTCTGTATGTCTCTATCTCATGCTCTGTGTCTCTCTCTGTCTCATGCTCTGTCTCCCTGTCTCGCTCCATCTCATGCTCTATATCTCTCTGTGTCGCTTTCTCGTGGTTTGACTCTGTCTTTCTCCACCTCATTCTTTATCTCTCTTTGTTTCTCTTTGGGGGTACAGCGGTTTTCGTGGGTGGCTTTGACTTGCATGGTGGTTGGGCTGGCCGGGCTGGTGGCGGTGCTGTGGAGGAGGAGTTCTTGGAGTGTGTGGGGGGTGGTTTTCTAGACCAGTGTGTCGGCTTGGGGGCTGGCCATCCTGGACTGGGTCTTGTGTGGTGGGGGGATTGATTGGCAATCTGGTCATGCATGTCCCCTTGGGGAGGAGTGGCCATGGTGTGGTGGAGTTCTTCTTTGGGATGGTGAGTGACGCAGTTGATTCGGAGACTGGGTTCCTGAACTTAAAGAAAGGAAAGTTCGATGGTATGAGACATGATTTGGCTAGGATAAACTGCCGAATGATACTTAAAGGGTTGATGGTGGATAAGCAATGGCAGACATTTAAAGATCACATGGATGAATTATTACTATTGTACATCCCTGTCTGGCGTAAAAATAAAATGGGAAAGGTGGCTCAACTGTGGCTAACAAGGGAAATTAGGGAAAGTGTTAAATCCAAGGAAGAGGCATATAAATTGGCCAGAAAAAGCAGCAAACCTGAGGATTGGGAGAAATTTAGAATTCAGCAGAGGACTAAGGTTTTAATTAGGAGGGGGAAAATAGAGTATGAGAGTAAGCTTGCAGGGAACATAAAAACTGACTGCAAATCTTCTATAGATATGTGAAGAAAAAAAGATTGGTGAAGACTAATGTAGGTCCCTTGCAATCAGAATCAGGTGAATTCATAATGGGGAACAAGGAAATGGCAGACCAATTGAACAAATACTTTGGTTCTGTCTTTACTAAGGAAGACACGAATAACCTCCCGAAAATACGAACCGCCCGAGGGTCTAGCGGGAAGGAGGAACTGAGGAAAATCCTTATTAGTCAGGAAATGGTGTTAGGGAAACTGATGGGACTGTAGGCCAATAAATCTCCGGGGCCTGATAGTCTGCATCCCAGAGTGGCCCTAGAAATAGAAGATGCATTGGTGGTCATTTTCCAAAATTCCATGGACTTTGGATCAGTACCTATGGATTAGAGGGTAGCTAATGTAACGCCACTTTTTAAAAAAGGAGGGAGGGGGAAAACAGGGAATTATAGACCGGTTAGCCTGACATCGGTGGTGGGGAAAATGCTGGAATCAATTATTAAAGATGTAATAGCAGCGTATTTGGAAAGCAGTGACAGGATCGGTCCAAGTCAGCACAAATTTATGAACGGGAAATCATGCTTGACAAATCTTCTAGAGTTTTTTGAGGATGTAACTAGCAGAGTGGAGATAAGGAAGAACCAGTGGATGTTGTGTATTTGGACTTTCAAAAGGCTTTATACATGGTCCCACACAAGAGATTAGTGTACAAAATTAAGGCACATGGTATTGGGGGTAATGTACTGACATGGATAGAGAACTGGTTGGCAGACAGGATGCAAAGAGTGGGAATAAACGAGTCCTTTTCAGCATGGCAGGCAGTGACTAGTGGGGTGCTGCAAGGTTCAGTGCTGGGACCTCAGCTATTTAAAATATACATTAATGATTTAGACGAAGGAATTGAATGTAATATCTCCAAGATTGCAGGTGACACTAAGCTGGGTGGCTATGTGAGCTGTGAGGCGGATGCTAAGAGGCTGCAGGGTGATTTGGATAGATTAGGTGGATGAGCAACTGCAGATGCAGTATAATGTGGATAAATGTGAGGTTATCCACTTTGGTGGCAAAAACAGGAAGGCAGATTATTATCTGAATGGTGACAAATTAGTAAAAGGGGAGGTGCAACGAGACCTGGGTGTCATGGTACTATATCAGTCACTGAAGGTGGGCATGCAGGTACAGCAGGCGGTTAAGAAAGCAAATGGCATGTTGGCTTTCATAGCGAGAGGATTTGAGTATAGGAGCAGGGAGGTCTTGCTGCTGTTGTACAGGGCCTTGGTGAGACCACACCTTGAGTATTGTGTGCAGTTTTGTTCTTCTAATCTGAGGAAGGACGTTCTTGCTATTGAGGGAGTGCAGCGAAAGTTCACCAGACTAATTCCCGGGATGGCAGGACTGACATATGAAGAAAGACTGGATCGACTAGGGTTATACTCACTGGAATTTAGAAGAATGAGAGGGGTGAGAGGGGATCTCATAGAAGCATATAAAATCATGACAGGACTGGAAAGGTAAGATGCAGGATAAATGTTCCCGATGTTGGGAAGTCCATTACCAGGAGTCATAGTCTAAGGCTAAGGGGTAAGCCATATAGGACCGAAATGAGGAGAAACTTTTTCGCCCAGAGTGGTGAACCTATGGAATTCTCTACCACAGAAAGTTGTTGAGTCCATTTCGTTGGATATATTCAAGAGGGAGTTAGATGTGGCTCTTACGGGTAAGGAGGTCAGGAGGTATGGAGAGAAGGCGGGAGTGAGGTACTGAAGTTGCATGATCAGCCATGATCATATTGAATGGCAGTGCAGGCTCGAAGGGCCAAATGGCCTGCTCCTGCAACTAGTTTCTATGTTTCTATTTTCTATGTTTCTTTCTATTGTGAGCTCTTTCGCTCGGTGTCACTCTCCCCATCTGTTTCTCACTTTCTCGCTCTACTTCAAGCTCTTCCTCCGTTCCCTGCTCTCCCTGTGTTCCATGGCCTCTCTCTGCATCTCTCTCTATCTTGATCTCAAGTTAGCAGTCTCATGATTTATCTCTCACTAGTTGATGCCGAATATCTCATTCAGGGAGAACCAGTGGATGTGGTGTATTTGGACTTTCAAAAGGCTTTTAACAATGTCCCACATAAGAGATTGCTGTGCAAAATCAAAGCACATGGTATTGGGGGTAATGTACTGACGTTGATAGAGAACTGGTTGGCAGACAGGAAGCAGAGAGTTGGGATAAAGGGGTCCTTTTCAGAATGGCCACAGGGTTCAATGCTGGGACCCCAACTCTTTACAATATACATTAATGATTTCGATGAAGGAATTGAGTGTAATATCTCCAAGTTTGCAGATGACATTAAACTGGGTGGCGGTGTGAGCTGTGAGGAGGATGCTAAGAGGCTGCAGGGTGACTTGGACAGGTTAGGTCAGGTTTGGCACATGCAGTATAATGTGGATAAATGTGAGGTTATCCATTTTGGGGGCAAAAACACGAAGGCAGAATATTATCTGAATGACGGCAGATTAGGAAAAGGGGAGGTGCAACGAGATCTGGGTGTCATGGTTCATCAGTCACTGAAAGTTGGCATGCAGGTACAGCAGGCGGGGAAGAAGGCAAATGGTATGTTGGCCTTCATAGCTAGGGGATTTGAATATAGGAGCAGGGAGGTCTTACTGCAGTTGTACAGGGCCTTAGTGAGGCCTCACTTGGAATATTGTGTTCAGTTTTGGTCTCCTAATCTGAGGAAGGACGTTCTTACTATTGAGGGAGCGCAGCGAAGGTTCACCAGAATCATTCCCGGGAAGGCGGGACTGACATATGAGGAGAGATTGGATCAACTGGGCCTTTATACACTGGAGTTTAGAAGGATGAGAGGGGATCTCAGACAAACATATAAGATTCTGACGGGACTGGACAGGTTAGATGCGGGAAGAATGTTCCCGATGATGGGGAAGGGACACAGTCTTAGGATAAGAGGTAGGCCATTTAGGACTGAGATGAGGAGAAACTTCTTCACTCAGAGAGTTGTTAACCTGTGGAATTCCCTACCGCAGAGAGTTGTTGATGCCAGTTCATTGGATATATTCAAGAGGGAATTAGATATTGCCCTTACGGCTAAAGGGATCAAGGGGTATGGAGAGAAAGCAGGAAAGGGGTACTGAGGGAATGATAGAAACATAGAAACATAGAAAATAGGTGCAGGAGTAGGCCATTCGGCTCTTCGAGCCTGCACCACCATTCGATAAGATCATGGCTGATCATTAGGTGAGCTCCTACTTACTGACCCCCTACTGAGTCTGGAGGTGGGGTGGCACTATGGGGGGAAAGATGGGGGATTCTGAATACATAAAAACATAAGAACATAAGAAATAGGAACAGGGATAGGCCATACAACCACTCGAGCCTGCTCTGCCATTTAATACGATCATGGCTGATCTGATCATGGAATCAGCTCCCCATAACCCCTTAACCCCTTATCGGTTAAGAAACTGTCTATCTCTGTCTTAAATTTATTTAATGTCCCAGCTTCCACAGCTCTCTGAGGCAGCGAATTCCACAGATTTACAACCCTCTGAGAGAAGAAATTTCTCCTCATCTCAGTTTTAAATGGGCGGCCCCTTATTCCAAGATTATGTCCCCTAGTTCTAGTCTCCCCCATCAGTGGAAACATCCTCTCTGCATCTACCTTGTCAAGCCCCCTCATAATCTTATACGTTTCGATAAGATCACCTCTCATTCTTCTGAATTCCAATGAGTAGAGGCCCAACCTACTCAACCTTTCCTCATAAGTCAACCCCCTCATCCCCGGAATCAACCGAGTGAACCTTCTCTGAACTGCCTCCAAAGCAAGTATATCCTTTCGTAAATACGGAGACCAAAACTGCACGCAGTATTCCAGGTGTGGCCTCACCAATACCCTGTATAACTGTAGCAAGACGTCCCTGCTTTTATACTCCATCCCCTTTGCAATAAAGGCCAAGATTCCATTTGCCTTCCTGACACTTGCTGTACCTGCATACTAACCTTTCGTGTTTCATGCACAAATACCCCCTCCAATATATGTGTCTGTGGATGGGGACTCGGGGGGGGGGGAGAGGGAGATGGGGGTATCTGAGTCTGGGGGGCCTCGGGGGTGGAGAGCAAGATGGGATTCTGAGTCTGGGGGGGCTCGGGGGGAGAGGGAGATGGGATTCTGAGTCTGGGGGCGGACTCAGCGGGAGAGGGAGATGGGATTCTGAGTCTGGGGGCGGACTCAGCGGGAGAGGGAGATGGGATTCTGAGTCTGGGGGCGGACTCAGCGGGAGAGGGAGATGGGATTCTGAGTCTGGGGGCGGACACGGCTGGAGCGGGAGATGGGAGATTGTGAGTCTAGGTGACTGAAGCGGGAAGCCGGGGGTTGGAGGGAGAGACGAGGGATTCTGGGTCTGGGGGGGGACTTGGGGGGGGGGGAGGGCGATGGGAGATTCTTTTGCCAACCACCATGAATCTTATTCGAAAAATAAAAGCACCTAGTATTAACGAGACGGTGGTAAGTTGGGTACGAATTGGCTGAGGGATAGCAGGCAGAGAGCAGTGGCTGTCGAGAAGTATGCAATGGGGTCCCCCAGAGTATTCGCACCATTTTCTTGTTTCAATACTTGGCAGTGTAGTCAATAGTGAGCAGGTTAGTAGGGGACTTCAGGGGACATCGACAGACTGGTGAAATGGGCAGACACATGGCAGGCGCAATTTAATGCAGATAAGTGAGACACTTTTTAAGAAACAATATGGAGAGGCAGTCTAATCTCAATGGTGCTATTTTGAAGAGGGTGCAAGAGCGGAGGGATGAGGTGGTGCATGTTCACAGATCCTGGAAAGTGGCAGGGAAAGTTGATGAGGTGTTTAAGAAAGTGTACGGGTTACACAAAAGGTCAGCATGCAGTTACAGCAAGTGATCAGGATGGCAAATGGAATGTTGGCTTTTATTGCAAGGGGGATGGAATATAAAAGCAGGGAAGTCCTGCTACAACTGTACAGGGTATTGGTGAGGACACACCTGGAGTACTGCATACAGTTTTGGTCTCCGTATTTACGGAAGATATACTTGCATTGGAGACTGTTCAGAGAAGGTTCACTAGGTTGATTCTGGAGATGAGGGGATTGACTTATGAAGATAGGTTGAGTAGGTTGGGCCTCTACTCATTGGAGTTCAGAAGAATGAGAGATGATCTTATTGAAACATATGAGGAGAGACTGGATCAACTGGGCCTTTATTCACTGGAGTTCAGAAGGATGAGAGGGGATCTCATAGAAACATATAAGATTCTGACGGGACTGGACAGGTTAGATGTGGGAAGAATGTTCCTGATGTTGGGGAAGTCCAGAACCAGGGGACATAGTCTTAGGATAAGGGGTAGGCCATTTAGGACCGAGATGAAGAGAAACTTCTTCACTCAGAGAGTTATTAACCTGTGAAATTCACTGCTGCAGGGAATTGTTGATGCCAGTTCACTGGATATATTCAAGAGGGAGTTAGATATGGCTCTTATGGTTAAGGGGATCAAGGGCAATGGAGAGAAAGCAGGAAAGGGGTACTGAAGGAATGATCAGCCATGGTCTTATTGAATGGCGGTGCAGGCTTGAAGGGCCGAATGGCCTACTCCTGCACCTATTTTTCTATGTTTCTAAAATAATGAGGGGGCTCTACAAGGTGGATGCAAAGAGAATGTTTCCACTCATAGGGGAAACTAAAACTAGGGGGCATGATCTTAGAATAAGGGGCCGTCCATTTAAAACTGAGATGAGGAGGAATTTCTTCTCGGAGCGTTATAAATCTGTGGAATCCTCTGCCCCAGAGAGCTGTGGAGGCTGGGTCATTGAATATATTTGAGGCGGAGATAGACAGATTTTTGTGCGATAAGGGAGTGAAGATTATGGGGAGCGGGCGGGGAAGTGGAGCTGCGTCCATGATCAGTTCAGCCATGATCTTATTGAATGGCGGAGCAGGCTCGAGAGCCGAATGGCCTACTCCTGCTCCTATTTCTTATGTTCTTTATAAATTGGACATTGAATACAAAAACAAGGAAGTCACACAGAGATCTGGAACCCACTCCCTGAAAGGGTGGTGGAATCAGATTGCACAGGAAGTTTCAAAAGTCATTTGGTCGTGTACTTGAAGAGGACTGATCTGCAGGGTTATGGGGAAAGAGCTGGGGGGGTGAGACTAAATTGAACAGCTTCTTTAAAAGTGCTGGCACAGGCACCATGGACCCGAAAAGAAGCCTGCAGATTTTAACTTACCTTAATGTGAAGCCAGGAGGAGCAGGAATTGCATGTCCAGCCTTCACATATGGACAGTGGCCACCCACCATTCGATTGCCCCCACCCTCCAGGCTTACCCGTGCATCGGCTGAATTGGAAGGGCTGGGATGGGCGAGCTGTGTCAGGGTGCCTGATTCATGCTCACAGTTCACCAAGATTATGATGTCAGGGCCCGAGGACACGGATCAGCACTAATAAATTGATGCCCCTCTGTCTCCCTCTCTCTACCTGTAATACATATATATGTCTGGGATCTTTGTGCTCAATTTGTTGGGTGGGTTACAGTACAGCATTTAATTTCCACGTTCTTCTGATGTAACATTATTTAGGGTCATTAATGAAGACGTTACAACAGTCGGTGTCAAGAAAAATATTCAACATTAATCGTAGCAGGTGCCAGCAACTAACCGGAATTCCAGTGGCCTGTTCGTGATTGCAAGTTTCAGGTTATGTCAATTTCCTGATGGAATTAACATCTACTTCCCATTCATAATGTAATTGACCTCTACTGCTAGGTCCATGCTGTAATTAACGTCCACTGCTAGTTTAATGATGTAACCTACATGTACTGCTAGTTTAATGATGTAACCTACATGTACTGCTAGTTCCATGCTGTAATTAACCTCTACTGCTAGTTTAATGAGGCAACCTACATGTACTGCTAGTTCCATGCTGTAATTAACCTCTACTGCTAGTTTAATGAGGTAACCTACATGTACTGCTAGTTTAATGAGGTAACCTACATGTACTGCTAGTTCCATGCTGTAATTAACCTCTACTGCTAGTTTGATGATGTAACCTACATGTACTGCTAGTTTAATGATGTAACCTACATGTACTGCTTGTTCCATGCTGTAATTAACCTCTACTGCTAGTTTAATAATGTAACCTACATGTACTGCTAGTTTAATGAGGTAACCTACATGTACTGCTAGTTCCATGCTGTAATTAACCTCTACTGCTAGTTTGATGATGTAACCTACATGTACTGCTAGTTTGATGATGTAACCTACATGTACTGCTAGTTTAATGAGGTCACCTACATGTACTGCTAGTTTAATGAGGTCACCTACATGTACTGCTAGTTCCATGCTGTAATTAACCTCTACTGCTAGTTTGATGAGGTAACCTACATGTACTGCTAGTGTAATGAGGTAACCTACATGTACTGCTAGTTCCATGCTGTAATTAACCTCTACTGCTAGTTTAATGAGGTCACCTACATGTACTGCTAGTTTAATGAGGTCACCTACATGTACTGCTAGTTCCATGCTGTAATTAACCTCTACTGCTAGTTTAATGAGGTCACCTACATGTACTGCTAGTTTAATGAGGTCACCTACATGTACTGCTTGTTCCATGCTGTAATTAACCTCTACTGCTAGTTTAATGAGGTCACCTACATGTACTGCTAGTTCCATGCTGTAATTAACCTCTACTGCTAGTTTAATGATGTAACCTACATGTACTGCTTGTTCCATGCTGTAATTAACCTCTACTGCTAGTTTAATAATGTAACCTACATGTACTGCTAGTTTAATGAGGTAACCTACATGTACTGCTAGTTCCATGCTGTAATTAACCTCTACTGCTAGTTTGATGATGTAACCTACATGTACTGCTAGTTTAATGATGTAACCTACATATACTGCTAGTTTAATGATTTAATTTACATGTACTGCTAGTTCCATGCCGTAATTAACATCTGCTAGTTTAATGATGTAACCTACATGTACTGCTAGTTTAATAATGTAACTTACATGTTCTGCTAGTTCTATGCTGTAATTAACATATGTTGCTAGTTTAATGATGTAACCTACATATACTGCTAGTTCCATGCTGTAATTAACCTCTACTGCTAGTTTAATGATGTAACCTACATGTACTGCTAGTTTAATGATGTAACCTACATGTACTGCTAGTTCCATGCTGTAATTAACCTCTACTGCTAGTTTAATGATGTAACCTACACGTACTGCTAGTTTGATGATGTAACCTACATGCACTGCTCGTTTGATGATGTAAATAACATGTACTGCTAGTTTTGGATTTAACTAAAATATTTTCAAACTTAATGCAAAAATCTACATGTAATGATATCTATTCCCTAAAGGCCACTTTACTACAAAGTTGTTAATTAACAGAGTGTGTGTTTGCACTGTCCTGTTTCTGTCCTTCTGTGCTTGCATCCTCTGGACTCTGACCCCGAAGCCTCCCGCCCAAAACCGGAACCGAAGTGGGGCCCCGCACCCAGAATGGGGAGAGATACTGCGGGATGGCGGGGGGGGGGGTGGGGGAGAGCCTGCTCAGGGGGTGGGGGGGGGGGGAGAGAGAGCCTGCGGGGTGTGGGGGGGGGAGAGATACTGCGGGATGGCGGGGGGGGGGTGGGGGAGAGCCTGCTCAGGGGGTGGGGGGGGGGGGAGAGAGAGCCTGCGGGGTGTGGGGGGGGGAGAGAGAGAGCCTGCGGGGTGTGGGGGGGGGAGAGAGAGAGCCTGCGGGGGGAGGGGGGAGAGAGAGAGAGCCTGCGGGGGGAGGGGGGAGAGAAAGAGAGTGCGGGGGGAGGGGGGAAAGAGAGAGTGCCTGCGGAGGGGGGGGGGGGAAGCGAGAGCCTGCGGTGGGGAGGAGGAGAGAGAGAGCCTGTGGCGTTGAGGGGGGGAGGGAGAGAGCGAGCCTGCAGTGGGGGAGTGGGAGAGAGCCTGCGGTGGGGGGAGAGAGCCTGCAGAGAGAGAGACGGGGGGTGTGGGGAAGGAGAGAGAGAGAGGGGGGGGGAAGAGAGAGACACACGGTGAGGTGGGGGGAGAGAGAGGGAGGAAGTAGGAGGGGAGGGAGAGAGGGAACTCAGGGAAGACGGATCACGTTCTTCCAACCCTTGTTATACCCACATCCAATTTCTCGGAAAACTCTGTGCGTGTTTTACAAGGGACATTGTTGGAGTGGATGAAATCCAGAAGTCACGACACTGTCACTATTCACTTCATACCCAATAAACCTGTTAACAATCTGTAGTGTGAGTAGGCACCTTTAGTAATGACTCCACGAGGCAGGGTATGATACTTAAACTGTGTTGACCTGTAGTTCTTTATTTGAAGCTCCTGAGTGACGTCAACAAGCTGTGAGTTTCCTTTTATACTGGGTTACCTGCCGTGTGCAGGCAACCGCTGGGTCTCCAGCAGCAGCACCCTCTGGTGTACAGGCAAGGTGTGTACAGTGTAAGGGTACATTCAATGTGGCATAACAGTGTTACAGACATCACACAGTAAACAGGCATGCATACACAACACAATCCATGACTCACACGCAATGCCCCATCTATGGCGGGCTGGGGGGGGTTTAAGGTCATGCACTTGCGCTTGGGTAAGGGACTTCGGCTGGGGGAGGGATGCACTTGCGCTGGGATAAGGGACTTTGGCTGGAACTTGGTGGCTTTTGGGGAGATCTATCCTCTGTGGCTATTGAAGTCAAAATGGATCGAATTACAATTAACAAAGTTACTCAGAACTGGGCTGGGCAGTTCCAGTTACACATTCCAGAGAAACTCCAGTCTGTGGCTTATCCTCCGAGGGGACCAATCAGCAATACGTTATGTGAAAATGGAGAGCCAATCAGAGACAAAGCGGCCATTTTGGCAGTACAAATAAACACATCCATTAATTAACGCTTTCTCATTGTACAATATTAGATCTAAAATAGCCTGCTCCCTCGTTGGTTCCTCAACATACAGATCTAGAAAACTATCTTGAATACATTCCCTGAATTCGTCCTCCACACTATTGCTGCATGTTTGGTTTGCCCAGTCTATATGTAGATTAAAATCCCTGATGATTACTGTATTACGCTTGTTACATGCACCTCTAATTCCCTGATTGATACTGTGCCCTACATTACCATTACTGTTTGGGGGCCTATAAACAACTCCCACCGATGTTTTCTGCCCCTTGCTGTTTCTTAGCTCCACCCAAACTGATTCTACGTCTTGATTTTCCGAGCTAAGATCCTTTCTCTCTCCTGTCTTTATCCCATTCTTTATTATCTGGGAGACCCCTCCTCCTTTTCCATTTTGCCTATCGTTTCTAAAAGTTAAGTAGCCTGGAATATTTAGTTCCCAAACGTGGTCACTTTACAACCATGTCTCTGTAATGACTATTAGACCAATTCCAACACACTCCTGGCCGGCCTCCCACCTTCCACTCTCCATAAACCCCAACCGATCCAAAACTCGGCTGCCCCTATCCAAACTCGCACCAAGTCCCGCTCACCCATCACCCCAGTGCTCACTGTCTGACTTTGACTCCTGGTTAAGCAACACCTCAATGTCAAAATTTTTATTTTCATGTTCAGATCCCTCAATGGCTTCGCCCCCTCCCTATCTCTGTAATCTCCTCCAGCCCCACAACCCCCCGAGATGTCTGTGCTCCTCTAATTCTGCCCTCTTGGGCATCCCTGATTATAATCACTCCACTATTGGTGGCCGTGCCTTCAGCTGCCTAAACCCCAAGCTCTGGAACTCCCTGCCTAAACCTCTCCGCCTCGCTCTCCTCCTTTAAGATGCTCCTTAAAACCTTCCTCTTTGACCAAGCTGTTGGTCACCCGCCTGTAATATAACTCCCCCTAGTGACCTGCTCCACCTAGTGGACCACTGTGGTAATGCAACTGCTGATGTAAGTGCAATAAAGGATCATGGAATCATAGAAAATAGGTTTTCAAGGTCACATGAAAGGTTCCTGTAGAGCCCTTTTGTGTGCGTGTGTTTGTGATGTGGTCAAGAATATATCATATTGACGACAAAGGATGGGACAATTGGATGCCCTAGCTGAATTTTTTTTTGCTGCATGATTCCTGCCAACCAACAGAGAGACTTTGAGAAGTTCTTTGTTTTGAAGAACAGCTAAAAATCCAAGATACATTACTTGAATGAACTGGAAGAGACCAGATGACTGCACCAATGGGAATAATGACCAATGGGTGAGTTCCATCATGACTGTGAAAGTTTTGGGGCATATGTGGAGCGGCTAGAAATGTTTTTCACTGCGAATATCATCATTGAAGTCCCCGATGACGAAAACTGTAACCAGGTGGTGTTAGAAAGAAAACAAGCTATTTTCATGCCTGAAGCAGGCCCCGAGATGTATGAAACCCTGAAAAATGTGCTTGTTCCTGTCAAACCGAAGGACACACCACTGACGGACATTGTAACCAAGTTAGACCAGCACTACAGTCCTGGGCCCCTGGAAACTGCTGAAAGTTAGCGTTTTGGAATACGAGATCAATTAACTGACGAGGGTCTCAGTGAGAACATTATAGCTTTAAAAATGCTATCTATTCACTGTAATTTCAGAAACTTTCATGACCGAGCATTGCGTGACCACTTTGTTTGTGGGAATGAAAAATGAAGTAATCAGAAGAAAGTTGTTGAGAACCTCGAACTTGACTTTTGATTTAGCTTGTCAGACTGCTATGTCGATGGATATGGTCTTCCAAAACTACCAAGAATTTCATACCACTTCCAGTCGTCAGACAACAGAGGTGAATCACCTGCAGTTGAGCCCCAAGGACTCAGCAACTGGCCAAAGTAGCAGACCATTGAAGTCTTGCCATCAGTGTCTGGGACAACACATTGCTCAAAGTTGTACATAGGTGAAGGCAGAGTGTTTCTACTGCAAGAAAACTGGGCATCTTGCGAAGGCATGCCGACTGAAGAGTAAACCAACTCTCAATGCTAGAAGTAGAAATCGTCAGACACGACATAGCATTGAAGGGAAGCAATAGGATGAGGAGGTTTTGGAGATACACGTCATCAGGAGCACGAGGGTATCTAATCATGATTCACGATGTATCGTCATCCAAGTAGATGTTGCAGGAACCAGGAAATCGACACTGGCACATCCGTGAGTGTAGTACCGGAATCATAAGAACATAAGAAATGTTCCGCCATTTAATAAGATCATGGCTGATCTGATCATGGACTCAGCTCCACTTCCCTGCCCGCTCCCCATAACCCTTTACTCCCTTATCGCTCAAAAATCTGTCTATCTCCGCCTTAAATATATTCAATGACCCAGCCTCCACAGCTCTCTGAGACAGAGAATTCCACAGATTTACAACCCTCTGAGAGAAGAAATCCTCCTCATCTCAGTTTTAAATGGGCGGCCCCTTATTCTAAGATTATGTCCCCTAGTTTTAGTTTCCCCTATGAGTGGAAATATCCTCTCTGCATCCACCTTGTCGAGCTCCCTCATTATCTTATATGTTTCGATAAGATCACCTCTCATTCTTCTGAACTCCAATGTGTATAGGCCCAACCTACTCAAACTATCTTCTTAAGTCAACCCCCTCAGCTCCGGAATCAACCGAGTGAACTTTCTCTGAACAGCCTCAATGCAAGTATATCCTTCCTTAATAGAAACATAGAAACAAAGAAAATAGGTGCAGGAGTAGGCCATTCGGCCCTTCTAGCCTGCACCGCCGTTCAATGAGTTCATGGCTAAATATTACGGAGACCAAAACTGCACGCAGTACTCCAGGTGTGTCCTCACCAATACCCTGTACATTTGTAGCAGGATTTCTCTGCTTTTATACTCTATCCCCCTTGCAATAAAGGACAACATTCCATTTGCCTTCCTGATCACTTGCTGTACCTGCATACTAACTTTTTATGTTTCATGCACAAGGACCTCCAGGTCTCTCTGTACTGCAGTACTTTGCAATTTGTCGCCATTTAAATTATAATTTGCTTTTCTATTTTTTCTGAGAAAGTGGATAGCCTCACATTTTCCCACATTATACTCCATCTGCCAAATTTTTGTACACTCACTTAGCCTGTCTATATCCCTTTGCAGATTGGTTGTGTCCTCCTCACAATTTGCTTTCCCACCCATCTTTGTATCATCAGCAAACTTGTCTACATTACACTCGGTCCCTTCATCCAAGTCGTTAATATAGATTGTAAATAGTTGAGGCCCCAGCATCGATCCCTGCAGCACCCCACTAATCACTGTTTGCCAACCGGAAAATGACCCATTTATCCCGACTCTCTGTTTTCTGTTCGTTAGCCAATTCTCTATCCATGCCAATATATTACCCCCAACCCGTGAACTTTTATCTTGTGCAGTAACCTTTTATGTGGCACCTTATCGAATGTCTTCTGGAAATCCAAATACACCACATCCACTGGTTCCCCTTTATCCACCCTGCTCGTTACATCCTCAAAGAACTCCAGTAAATTTGTCAAACATGATTTCCCTTTCATAAAACCATGCTGACTCTGCTAGATTGAATCACGCTTTTCCAAATATCCCGCTACTGCTTCCTTTATAATGGACTCCAGTATTTTCCCAATGACAGATGTTCGGCTAACTGGTCGATAGTTTCCTGCTTTCTGTCTGCCTCCTTTTATAAACAGGGGCGTTACATTTGCAGTTTTCCAATCTGCTGGGACCGCGTCAGAATCCAGGGAAGTTTGGTAGATTACAACCAAGGCATCCACTATCTCTGCAGTCATTTCTCTTAAGACTCTAGGATGCAGGCCATCAGGTCCAGGGGACTTGTCCGCCTTTAGTCCCATTATTTTACCAAGTATTACTTCATTAGTGATAGTGATTGTATTAAGTTGCTCCCTACCTATAGCCCCTTGATTATCCCCTATTGGGATGTTTTTGTATCTTCTACCATGAAGACCAATACAAAATATTTGTTCAAAATCTCTGCCATTTCCCTGTTCCCCATTATTAATTCCCTAGTCTCATCCTCCACTACTTTAGCCACTCTTTTCCTTTTTATGTACCTGTAGAAACTCTTACTATCTGTTTTTATATTTCGTGCTAGTTTACTTTCATAATCTATCTTCCCTCTCTGAATCATGTTTTTAGTCGTTCTCTGCTGGCTTTAAAAATGTCCCAATCCTCTGTCCTCCCACTGGTCTTGGTCACATTGTATGCCTTTGTTTTCAGTTTTATACCCTCCCTTATTTCCTTCATTGGCCACAGATGGTTATCCCTTCTCTTACAGTCTTTCCTTCTCATTGGGATATATTTTTATTGCAAGTTATGAAATATCTCCTTCAATGTCTGCCACTGCTCATCAACCGCCATATTCTTTCGTCTATTTTCCCGTCCACTTTAGTTCTGGCCTAGCTTCTGCTGGAAGATTTCCGGGGCCGGACTGATGCCAATTGGCATTCTATTATATTGATATCACCCCCATGGAGTCTGGAAAGTGGTGAGGTAGGAGGACTCTGTGTCTAGTTCACATTGCAAGAAACCCTCCTTGCAGTCTGCTTTAGTGAAGACCTTTACATTTGACATCTGTAGCAAGATATCATCGATCACAGGATGTGTATAGTGTCCACGTTTCAGGGCAGTGTTCAGATGTTGAGAGTCGATACATACTCGTATATTTCCATTTGGTTTTTGTACAATCACTAGACCGGATACCCAGTCTGTCGGTTCAACAACTTTTGTGATGATTTGTCGATTTTCCAAATGATTGAGTTCCTCTTTTAGCTAGTGTTTGTTTGATCGCTATTGGCACCCGTCTGGGTGGCATTACAGCTGCTGTCGCTGATTCATTCATTTCAAGTGTCCCTGGCATGTGTCCAAGTTCCTCAAACACACCCCAATATGCATTGTGACAGCAGTTTTTGACGCTAGCGAAACGTTTGCCTTGTTCGTAGTTTGCGATTTGCGTGGTTCATTTACCACTGCGATATTCTGCTGCTGCTCTTTTATCAGTTGTAGCTGTTGAGCAGTGCGTGAGCCAATCAGTGATGCACTTTGGCCCTCAATATTCACAAAGGGCCAACGTACTTTTGCTTCTTCTTTGTATTTTCCAGTGGCACATTTCACGTCCCTACCACTGGAATAGTTGCATGGTTGTCATATAGTGACAGTATTGACATAGATTCTTTTATCTTTAAGCCTTTTGGTAAGTATCTAAGAGGCAGCACATTGCATGTGGCCCCACAATCTATTTGCATTTTTACCATTTGACCTTTAATGGAGAAGGTAGCCATAATCTTGTTAGGATACTTTCTGTCAGCTTTGTCCTTGATTGTACGATCAACTTTACCAAGCATCTTTACAGTCATGACTTCAAAATCAGAATCACAACTCTCTTCATATAGTGCATGAACTTTTGGCTTACCCTTATATTTAGGGTTATGTGTAGACTTCTGCCTCGATCCACTCCATCTGCACTTTGAGAAAAGTGATTTTGTTTGCTGCAACTTGTGCAGCACTTCCCATATGCTGGGTGTTTAGTTTTGACAGCTCATGTCCTTTGCCACAATATCTATAATTGTTCTGAACTCTTTGTCTGTGAATTCTTTCTTTGTGGGTTGGGGTTTTTGACTGACAGCTTTGACATCTTCAGAGTCTGTTTTAGTGAGCGCATGGATTTCATTTTTGCAACTGTGGCCTCTGTGGCTTTACAGAGCATTTATCGAGTGTTCGGCTTGATTCTAGCAACAGCCTCTTGCGCAGAATGCTATCAGATATTCCACAGACTATGCAGTCTTTGATGAAATCATCCCTCAAGTTGCCAAAATCACATGACGATGCTAGCTCTCTAACTTTCATGAGATATCTGTCAAACCGCCCGTCCCCTTGTACACAGTTGTTAAACTGGTACCGTTCATAGATGGTGTTGGTTTTACCTGTACAGTGCTCTTCCCAAACCTTCAAAATAATCTACATTTCCTGCTTGTCTTCCTCTGATTTGTAGGGAAGATTATTGTGGATATCTAGGGCATCGCTGCCAATGGCAGTGATAAACATTGCAACCCTAACTCTCTGGTATTCCACAATATTCGTGATAATTTCATAGCTGTCCTACAGCTGTTTGAATTTATTCAAGTTGGCTTTCTTGCCGGGCACCTGCAATGGAGGTGGGCGAGGAATGTGCACGTGTGTTGGCACCGTGTGGTCATGATAGCTCGCTACAGTTTAGGACTTTGAGTTTGTCACATACATGTATACAGTTCAAATACCCAGAGGACTAGAACAAGTCTAATAGTAAAATATCGTGGCCATGTAATTGTAGAAATACTTTTTCGATTGAGGCTGTACAATCACTGATGTCACTTTAAGTTAACTTTACTAATGCCTCTCGATTATTTTACAAGCTTATGACCATTTATCACCCTTCATGGATCCACATGCAATGTGTAGGAAGCACGCTCTGCACTGCACTGCTTAACGTCGATTTCCATCGGCTCGACAAAGTCTTACACTTCCAATATTTCTGTCGTAGATGCGTTCGATGAAAGATCGGAAGTCTCCACTTCTGACACCATGAGTTTTATAGTCTCTTGAACACTCTTAGTTCAACTTAACTCTATTTATTTGGGAGATCTCAGAGAGCCATGTGGAGATTTAAGATGGCGTTCCTTCATAGACCCTCTCTCTCAATACAGCTCCCTATACCTCCCACCTAGAGGGCGTTATATAGTATCTCGTTACATGTGTGAGTATGTGAGAGAGTGTGTGTGAGAGAGAGAGTGTATGAGTGTGTATGTGTGAGAGTGTATGTGAGAGAGAGTGTGTGAGAGAGTGTGTGTGAGAGAGAGTGTGTGTGTGAGAGTGTGTGTGTGTGAGAGAGTGTGTGAGAGTGTGTGAGTGTGCGTGAGTATGTGTGTGAAAGAGTGTATGAAAGTGTGTTGTGAGAGTATTTGTGTGAGAGAGTGTGTGTGTGTGAGAGTGTGTGTGAGCGAGTGTGTGTGTGAGCGAGTGTGTGTGTGAGAGAGTGTGTGAAAGTGTGTTTGTGTGTGAGTATTTGTGTGAGAGAAGTGTGTGTGTGTGAGAGTGTTTGTGTGAGAGCGTGTGCAAGAGAGTGTGTGTGTGAGCGAGTGTGTATGTGAGCGAGAGAGTGTGAGAGTGTGTGTGTGTTTGTGTGAGTGAGTGAGTGTGTGTCTGGGTGAAGAATTGGGAATGGTACCATAGTGGTGATTGTTGGGGTAAACGGAAGACTTCTCTCCCTCAAGGAGAACTCCCTGATAAGGAATCGACACCCGCCCGTCATAGAATCACTCGGTTAACCGATTTTTATTCAAGCATGCTAGAGAAGGGTTCCGATGAACACTTCCCCGGTCAGAGGTTTCTACATCGACAGTTAGACATTTTTCGAGGTGTGCGACCCTCCTACAGAACCACCAATTGGCCGACTGCTCAAACTGGCTCTGAGTGGTTACCCTCACCTGTCCATCTCCCATGGCATCACCCTCCCATAATGTGTTGTTCAGTGGTGTCCAGTTTGCCTCAGTTCCACATGGCATGTTGATTAACTTTGTTTCCCAGGATGGTGCCTCCTTACCCTCTCCCAAGAACTCTAGTCAGAACTACCAGTCAATCCCATCCCGTCCCCATGCTGCTATAACCCATGTTCCCAGACAAGTTCCGAACTGAATACAGTTTCCATGAGTCTCTACTAAGGTTAATCCAACAGATGGTTCATTAACCATCAGGCTTTGCTGCCTCCCTCTTCTTAACCCAATGTAAGCGAGTGTATAAGCGAGTTTTACATACAAGCAGGGCCATGTGTCGGATCAATTCACCACCTTCAGTATTCACTTTCCTGACCATCTGTCTGTTTCTAGTGACCGTATTTTATCCCCTTACAGTGATGTTCCTGGAGCAATAATCCAGCGGCCTGGGCCAATGATCCAGAGACACAAGTTCAAATCCCACCATGGCAGCTGGGGAATTTAAATTCCGTTAATTAAATAAATCTGGATTAAAAAGCTAGTATCAGTCATGGTGACCATGAAACTACGGGATTGTTGCAAAACACCCATCTGGTTCATTGGTGCCCTTAAGGGAAGGAACCCTGCCGCCCATACCCGGTCTGGCCTATATGTGACTCCAGACCCACAGCAATAGGGTTGCCTCTTCACTGCCCCCTGACATGACCCAGCAAGACACTCGGTTGTACCGAACCTCAACAAGAAATTACCACCACACGGACTGCAGCGGTTCAGGAAGGCGGATCACCACCACCTTCTCAAGGCGATTAGAGATGGCCAATAAATGGCGACCTTGGCCACATCCCGTGGTGCTCGGCCCAGACTGATGATTGCAGGTGAGGGGAAGACTGCAGAGAAGGTCGGGAAATTGTGACTCTGGAAGATCAGCCTGGCTTTAAACCCTTGGAAACTGCAGGAAGAGGGGAGGCTGAGGAATGTGAAGACTGAGTTGTGCTGGGAGTTAGTGCGCTGATTCCTGACATCTCCGTGAGCAGGTCGGGAGGAGGGAAGCTTTTCGGACCAAATATCACAGCCAAATTTTACACAGGATTACACGGGATATACGGCACGGGAACAGGCCATTCGGCCCAACCAGTCCAGGCCGGCGTTTATGCTCCACTCGAGCCTCCTCCCGTCTTTCCTCATCTAACTGTATCAGCATAACCCTCTATTCCCTTCTCCCTCGCATGCTTGTCTGGCCTCCCCAAGACAGACTTGCATTTATATAGCGCCTTTCACAACCACCGGATGTCTCAAAGCACTTTACAGCCAATTAAGTACTTTTGGAGTGTAGTCACGGTTGTAATGTGGGAAACGCGGCTGCCAATTTGTGCACAGCAAGCTCCCACAGACAGCAATGTGATAATGACCAGATAATCTGTTATTTTTGTTATGCTGATTGAAGGATAAATATTGTCCCTGGACACCGAGGAGAACTCCCCTGCTCTTCTTTGAAATAGTGCCGTGGGATCGTTAATTTCCATCTGAGAGCAGACGGGGCCTCGGTTTAACGTCTAATCCGAAAAACGGCACCTCCGACAGTGAAACACTTCCTCAGTACTGCCCCTCCGACAGTGCGGCACTCCCTCAGTACTGCCCCTCCGACAGTGCAGCGCTCCCTCAGTACAGTCCCTCCAACAATGAAACACTCCCTCAGTACTGCCCCTCCGACAGTGTAGCACTCCCTCAGTACTGCCCCTCCGACAGTGAAACACTCCCTCGGTATTGCCCCTCTGACAGTGAAACACTCCCTCAGTACTGCCCCTCCGACAGTGAAACACTTCCTCAGTACTGCCCCTCCGACAGTGCGGCACTCCCTCAGTACTGCCCCTCCGACAGTGCAGCGCTCCCTCAGTACAGTCCCTCCAACAATGAAACACTCCCTCAGTACTGCCCCTCCGACAGTGTAGCACTCCCTCAGTACTGCCCCTCCGACAGTGAAACACTCCCTCGGTATTGCCCCTCTGACAGTGAAACACTCCCTCGGTAGTGCAGCACTCCCTCAGTACTGCCCCTCCGACAGTGCGGCACTCCCTCAGTTCAGCCCCTCCGACAGTGCAGCACTCCCTCAGTACTGCCCCTCCGACAGTGCGGCAATCCCTCAGTATTGCCCCTCCGACAGTGCGGCACTCCCTCAGTACTGCCCCTCAGACAGTGCGGCACTCCCTCAGTACTGACCCTCCGACAGTGCGGCACTCCCTCAGTACTGCCCCTCCGACAGTGCAGCACTCCCTCAGTATTGCCCCTCCGACAGTGCAGCAATCCCTCAGTACCGCCCCTCCGACAGTGCGGCACTCCCTCAGCACTGCCCCTCCGACAGTGCGGCACTCCCTCAGTACTGCCCCTCCGACAGTGCGGCACTCCCTCAGTACTGCCCCTCCGACAGTGCGGCGCTCCCTCAGTACTGCCCCTCCGACAGTGCAGTGCTCCCTCAGTACCGCCCCTCCGACAGTGCGGCACTCCCTCAGCACTGCCCCTCCGACAGTGCGGCACTCCCTCAGTACTGCCCCTCCGACAGTGCAACGCTCCCTCAGTACTGCCCCTCCGACAGTGCGGCGCTCCCTCAGTACTACCCCTCCGACAGTGCAGCAATCCCTCAGTACTACCCCTCCGACAGTGCAGCAATCCCTCAGTACCGCCCCTCCGACAGTGCGGGGCTCCCTCAGTACTGCCCCACCAACAGTATGGTGCTCCCTCGGTACCGCCCCTCTGACAGTGCGACACTCCCTCAGTACTGCACTGGGGTGCCAGCCTAGATTCTTTAATGCATCTACCGTATTCGCCTGAATGTGGTAGCGAGTTCCACATTCTCACCACTCTCTGGGTAAGTAAGCTCCTTGTGAATTTGCAGAACTTTGAGAGTTGTGGCGATGACAAAAGCCTTCCTGTCGACGTAGACCGTGCTGCCTTCCCCAAGCTCTCTGTCGACACTCCTCCTATTACCCAGCCTGACATAAACGCAGTTACACCACATCCTGGTGTCACACTCACTGCCTGGGCTCTTGGTTGACAGGAGAGCTCTCACCAAGTTACAGCCCTCAGGACTTGTCTGGCAGAGTTGGGTAACAGGCGGTGGGGAGTATCAGTCCCGCTCTGGCAACACACCACAGCGACAGGCACAATGGAACACCAGAAGGGTTTCAGGCGACAGACCCTGCCGCATTATCGAAAGGTGATAACATCGCTTGTGTCTCTCGCTGAGATGGCCGTCCGTGCTGGTAACCAAAGGCTGAGCGACACAGAGAAGGCCAGGTGGGCAGCGGAGGTGGATTCAGCTCTGGCTGAGATCAAAGAGGCAGTGGCGGGAGGAGAGGAGATCAAAGGTGATGTGGATCGCGAGACCGAGGAAACACCAGTGGCACACAACGATCTGGAGGAGGAGATCGACACGATGAGAAGAGAGCTGCAGGAGGCGGAAAAGGAATTAATAACACAGGAAATTAACAAAGAAAAGAGCAGAGATGATCTTCAGAAAGCCCGGGCGAAGCTAATGCGGGCAACAGAAACCCAGAACACCATTGCCACGCGCATAGCAGCGAAAGAAACGCATCGCAACATGGGTATTGGCCTGATTCTCATCCCCTTTATCGGTAAGTGCTTGGAACTTTAAGAACAAATTGCTCCTTTTTCCCAGTTCCGTACATGTGACAAGTCACGCAGTGCGGACTGCGACCTCAGCTCCCAACCTCTGCTGGGGTCACTCCACGTGAGGGGGGCAGAGAACTCTGCATCGGTCTATTTGCTGTAACCGTTCTATGATGCTAGAAATTGGCAGGGCTACAGGAAAAGGGCGGGGGAGTGGGTCTAGCTGAGGTGCTCTTGCAGAGAGCTGGCACAGGCTTGACAGGCCCAATGACCTCCTGTTCTGTAACCATTCTGTGATTCTATTCTAACACAAATCATGGTGAGGATTCTAATAACAAATTCCAACTCACCTGGGTGGGTAGACCATGATAGTGAAGTGTGTACATGGGCTGTGGGAGGGGATTAAATGGGTGGGTAGGGTCTGTGATAGGGGAGAGTGTACATGGGCTATGGGAAGGGAGAGTGTACATGGGCTGTGGGAGGGGATTAAATGGGTGGGTAGGGTCTGTGATAGGGGAGAGTGTACATGGGCTATGGGAAGGGAGAGTGTACATGGGCTGTGGGAGGGGATTCAATGGGTGGGTAGGGTCTGTGATAGGGGAGAGTGTACATGGGCTATGGGAAGGGAGAGTGTACATGGGCTGTGGGAGGGGATTCAATGGGTGGGTAGGGTCTGTGATAGGGGAGAGTGTACATGGGCTGTGAATTGTAGAACCATAGAAGTTTACAGCTCGGAAGGAGGCCATTTCAGCCCATCATGTCCGTGCTGGCCGACCAAGAGCTATCCCACCTTCCAGCTCTCAGTCCGTAGCCCTGCAGGTCACGGCACTACAAGTGCACATCCAAGTACTTTTTAAATGTGATGAGGGTTTCTGCCTCGACCACCCTTTCAGGCAGTGAGTTCCAGACTCCCTCCACCCTCTGGGTGAAAACATTTTTCCTCAAATCCCCTCTAAACCACATATTTTAAATCTATACCCCCTGGTTGTTGACCCCTGTGCTAAGGGAAACAGGTCCTTCCTATCCACTATATCTAGGCCCCTCAATGTTATACACCTCAATCAAGTTTCCCCTCAGCCTCCTCTGTTCTAAAGAAAACTACCCCAGTCTATCCAATCTGTCCTCATAGATAAAATTCTCCAGTACAGGCAACATCCTCGTAAATCTCCTCTGTACCCTCTCTAGTTCAATCACACCTTTCCTGTAATGTGGTGACCAGAACTGCACGCAGTATTCCAGCTGTGGCCTAACCAGTGTTTTATACAGTTCAAACATAACCCCCCTGCACTTGTAGTCTATGCCTCAGTTCATAGAAACATAGAAACATAGAAACATAGAAAATAGGTGCAGGAGTAGGCCATTCGGCCCTTCGAGCCTGCACCACCATTCAATAAGATCACCTCAGTACCCCTTTCCTGCTTTCTCTCCATACTCCTTAATCCCTTTAGCCGTAAGGGACATATCTAACTCCCTCTTGAATATATCTAACGAACTGGCCTCAACAAATCTCTGTGGTAGAGAATTCCACAGGTTCACCACTCTCTGGGTGAAGAAGTTTCTCCTCATCTCGGTCCTAAATGGCTTACCCCTTATCCTTAGACTGTGACCCCTGGTTCTGGACTTCCCCAACATTGGGAACATTCTTTCTGCATCTAACCTGTCCAGTCCCGTCAGAATTTTGAATGTTTCTATGAGATCCCCTCTCATTCTTTTAAACTCCAGTGAATCATCATCATCATAGGCAGTCCCTCGAAGCGAGGATGACTTGCTTCCACGCCAAAAAGGGATGAGTTCACAGGTGTTTCAATGAAGGACCTAATATTCCAGATCCTGAACTACATGTTGAAGGGTGGAAGATGCCTGTGCGTGGATTTTTTTAACGTGGGGTGGCCGTTGCACACCAGCCACCACACGGGCTTGACAGAGCGAGGTCTTGGTCCAGTGGCAAGGGTTAACCAGGACAACATGGAGACCTGCTCTGCTGCACGGACCCAGCGCGCACACACATCGCAGTGTGGGCTGGCCCCGTGCTGCCCCTGGGCCCTCGCCTCTCCTGGGCCCCGAACTCTCGGCTCTCCTGGGCCCCGGTCACTTCCCTCTCCGGACTCTCGCGGCTCCTTCGCCCCTCCTGCTGCGCCTGCCCGCACCGCGATCAGCGACCTGGCTTCGCAGCCGTCGCCCTCCTGCAGCAGGGTATACCACCGTACACTGCTCCCTCCAATGGCCCCGGCCTGCAAGACCATCATAAATAAATAAACAATTACGATAGATAAACAACTACGCATAGATATGGAAAACAGTCAACAGAGAAACTTATCCCACCCACAAAGCAAGCCTCCCGTCAACCATGACAGAATATTATTGACAGTGGTCATAAGAATATGGTGATAGAAAGGCACATACAGAGTTTAAAAAGAAACTATAATGGGCTCAATTTTCCCAAAGTCCGTTTTCTGGCACATTGCCAGAATTATGCCTGTTTTTCTAGGCCAGAAATTATTTGCCAAAGTTTCCCCAATTTAGAATTCAAATTTGGCGCAGCGCAGCGTGTCCAGTCGCCTCGGGGGTGGAGCCTGCTGTCCACGCCGAAAAACGTTGCCACACCTTCTGCGCATGCGCGGGAAAAATAGTTACGTTGCAATGGATGCGCATGCACAGTATAGCTCCGAGCTGGCAATCGGCCATTTTTAAAGAGGCAGTTGTGTGAGAAGGAGTGCTGTGTGAGAAGGAGTGCTGTGTGAGAAGGAGTGCTGTGTGAGAAGGAGTGCTGTGTGAGAAGGAGCGCTGTGTGAGAAGGAGCGCTGTGTGAGAAGGAGCGCTGTGTGAGAAGGAGCGCTGTGTGAGAACGAGGGCTGTGTGAGAAGGAGTGTGAGAAGGAGTGCTGTGTGAGAAGGAGCGCTTTGTGAGAAGGAGCGCTGTGTGAGAAGGAGTGCTGTGTGAGAAGGAAAGCTGTGTGAGAAGGAGCGCTGTGTGAGAAGGAGTGCTGTGTGAGAAGGAGCGCTGTGTGAGAAGGAGTGCTGTGTGAGAAGGAAAGCTGTGTGAGAAGGAGCGCTGTGTGAGAAGGAGCGCTGTGTGAGAAGGAGCGCTGTGTGAGAAGGAATGTGAGAAGGAGTGCTGTGTGAGAAGGAGTGCTGTGTGAGAAGGAGTGTGAGAAGGAGTGCTGTGTGAGAAGGAGTGCTGTGTGAGAAGGAGTGCTGTGTGAGAAGGAGCGCTGTGTGAGAAGGAGCGCTTTGTGAGAAGGAGCGCTGTGTGAGAAGGAGCGCTGTGTGAGAAGGAGTGCTGTGTGAGAAGGAGTGCTGTGTGAGAAGGAGCACTGTGTGAGAAGGAGCGCTGTGTGAGAAGGAGTGCTGTGTGAGAAGGAGCGCTGTGTGAGAAGGAGTGCTGTGTGAGAAGGAGAGCTGTGTGAGAAGGAGCGCTGTGTGAGAAGGAGCGCTGTGTGAGAAGGAGCGCTGTGTGAGAAGGAGCGCTATGTGAGAAGGAGCGCTTTGTGAGAAGGAGCGCTGTGTGAGAAGGAGTGCTGTGTGAGAAGGAGCGCTGTGTGAGAAGGAGCGCTGTGTGAGAAGGAGCGCTGTGTGAGAAGGAGTGCTGTGTGAGAAGGAGAGCTGTGTGAGAAGGAGCGCTGTGTGAGAAAAAGTGCTGTGTGAGAAGGAGTGCTGTGTGAGAAGGAGTGTGAGAAGGAGTGCAGTGTGAGAAGGAGCGCTGTGTGAGAAGGGGCGCTGTGTGAGAAGGAGCGCTGTGTGAGAAGGAGCGCTGTGTGAGAAGGAGCGCTGTGTGAGAAGGAGCGCTGTGTGAGAAGGAGTGCTGTGTGAGAAGGAGCGCTGTGTGAGAAGGAGTGCTGTGTGAGAAGGAGTGCTGTGTGAGAAGGAGCGCTGTGTGAGAAGGAGTGCTGTGTGAGAAGGAGTGCTGTGTGAGAAGGAGTGCTGTGTGAGAAGGAGTGCTGTGTGAGAAGGAGTGCTGTGTGAGAAGGAGCGCTGTGTGAGAAGGAGTGCTGTGTGAGAAGGAGTGCTGTGTGAGAAGGAGTGCTGTGTGAGAAGGAGTGCTGTGTGAGAAGGAGCGCTGTGTGAGAAGGAGTGCTGTGTGAGAAGGAGTGCTGTGTGAGAAAGAGTGTGAGAAGGAGTGCAGTGTGAGAAGGAGCGCTGTGTGAGAAGGAGCGCTGTGTGAGAAGGAGCGCTGTGTGAGAAGGAGTGCTGTGTGAGAAGGAGTGCTGTGTGAGAAGGAGCGCTGAGTGAGAAGGAGCGCTGTGTGAGAAGGAGCGCTGTGTGAGAAGGAGTGCTGTGTGAGAAGGAGTGCTTTTGAGAAGGAGAGCTGTGTGAGAACGAGCGCTGTGTGAGAAGGAGCGCTGTGTGAGAACGAGCGCTGTGTGAGAAGGAGTGTGAGAAGGAGTGCTGTGTGAGAAGGAGTGTGAGAAGGAGTGCTGTGTGAGAAGGAGCGCTGTGTGAGAAGGAGCGCTGTGTGAGAAGGAGTGCTGTGTGAGAAGGAGTGCTGTGTGAGAAGGAGTGTGAGAAGGAGTGCTGTGTGAGAAGGAGTGTGAGAAGGAGCGCTGTGTGAGAAGGAGTGTGAGAAGGAGTGCTGTGTGAGAAGGAGTGCTGTGTGAGAAGGAGTGTGAGAAGGAGTGCTGTGTGAGAAGGAGCGTTGTGTGAGAAGGAGCGCTGTGTGAGAAGGAGCGCTGTGTGAGAAGGAGCGCTGTGTGAGAAGGAGCGCTGTGTGAGAAGGAGTGCTGTGTGAGAAGGAGTGCTGTGTGAGAAGGAGCGCTGTGTGAGAAGGAGCGCTGTGTGAGAAGGAGTGCTGTGTGAGAAGGAGTGCTGTGTGAGAAGAAGCGCTGTGTGAGAAGGAGCGCTGTGTGAGAAGGAGTGCTGTGTGAGAAGGAGTGCTGTGTGAGAAGGAGCGCTGTGTGAGAAGGAGCGCTGTGTGAGAAGGAGTGCTGTGTGAGAAGGAGTGCTGTGTGAGAAGGAGCGCTGTGTGAGAAGGAGTGCTGTGTGAGAAGGAGTGCTGTTTGAGAAGGAGCGCTGTGTGAGAAGGAGCGCTGTGTGAGAAGGAGCGCTGTGTGAGAAGGAGTGTGAGAAGGAGTGCTGTGTGAGAAGGAGTGCTGTGTGAGAAGGAGTCTGAGAAGGAGTGCTGTGTGAGAAGGAGTGCTGTGTGAGAAGGAGTGTGAGAAGGAGTGCTGTGTGAGAAGGAGTGTGAGAAGGAGTGCTGTGTGAGAAGGAGCGCTGTGTGAGAAGGAGTCTGAGAAGGAGTGCTGTGTGAGAAGGAGTGCTGTGTGAGAAGGAGTGTGAGAAGGAGTGCTGTGTGAGAAGGAGTGTGAGAAGGAGTGCTGTGTGAGAAGGAGCGCTGTGTGAGAAGGAGCGCTGTGTGAGAAGGAGTGCTGTGTGAGAAGGAGTGCTGTGTGAGAAGGAGTGCTGTGTGAGAAGGAGCGCTGTGTGAGAAGGAGTGCTGTGTGAGAAGGAGTGCTGTGTGAGTAGGAGCGCTGTGTGAGAAGGAGCGCTGTGTGAGAAGGAGCGCTGTGTGAGTAGGAGTGCTGTTTGAGAAAGAGTGCTGTGTGAGAAGGAGCGCTGTGTGAGAAGGAGTGCTGTGTGAGAAGGAGCGCTGTGTGAGAAGGAGCGCTGTGTGAGAAGGAGCGCTGTGTGAGAAGGAGTGCTGTGTGAGAAGGAGTGCTGTGTGAGAAGGAGTGCTGTGTCAAAAGGAGCGCTGTGTGAGAAGGAGCGCTGTGTGAGAAGGAGCGCTGTGTGAGAAGGAGCGCTGTGTGAGAAGGAGTGCTGTGTGAGAAGGAGTGCTGTGTGAGAAGGAGTGCTGTGTGAGAAGGAGTGCTGTGTGAGAAGGAGCGCTGTGTGAGAAGGAGTGCTGTGTGAGAAGGAGCGCTGTGTGAGAAGGAGTGCAGTGTGAGAAGGAGTGCTCTGTGAGAAGGAGTGCTGTGTGAGAAGGAGTGCTGTGTGAGAAGGAGCGCTGTGTGAGAAGGAGCGCTGTGTGAGAAGGAGTGCTGTGTGAGAAGGAGTGTGAGAAGGAGCGCTGTGTGAGAAGGAGCGCTGTGTGAGAAGGAGTGTGAGAAGGAGCGCTGTGTGAGAAGGAGTATGTGAAGGAGCGCTGTGTGAGAAGGAGCGCTGTGTGAGAAGGAGTATGTGAAGGAGCGCTGTGTGAGAAGGAGCGCTGTGTGAGAAGGAGTGTGAGAAGGAGCGCTGTGTGAGAAGGAGCGCTGTGTGAGAAGGAGTATGTGAAGAAGCGCTGTGTGAGAAGGAGTGCTGTGTGAGAAGGAGTGCTGTGTGAGAAGGAGCGCTGTGTGAGAAGGAGTGCTGTGTGAGAAGGAGGGCTTTGTGAGAAGGAGTATGAGAAGGAGCGCTGTGTGAGAAGGAGTGCTGTGTGAGAAGGAGCGCTGTGTGAGAAGGAGCGCTGTGTGAGAAGGAGCGCTGTGTGAGAAGGAGCGCTGTGTGAGAAGGAGTGCTGTGTGAGAAGGAGTGCTGTGTGAGAAGGAGCGCTGTGTGAGAAGGAGCGCTGTATGAGAAGGAGCGCTGTGTGAGAAGGAGTATGAGAAGGAGCGCTGTGTGAGAAGGAGCGCTGTGTGAGAAGGAGTGCTGTGTGCGAAGGAGCGCTGTGTGTGAAGGAGTGCTGTGTGAGAAGGAGTGCTTTGTGAGAAGGAGTATGAGAAGGAGCGCTGTGCGAGAAGGAGCGCTGTGTGAGAAGGAGCGCTGTGTGAGAAGGAGTGCTTGTGTGAGAAGGAGTGCTGTGTGAGAAGGAGTGCTGTGTGAGAAGGCGCGCTGTGTGAGAAGGAGCACTGTGTGAGAAGGAGCGCTGTGTGAGAAGGAGTATGAGAAGGAGCGCTGTGTGAGAAGGAGCGCTGTGTGAGAAGGAGTGCTGTGTGAGAAGGAGCGCTGTGTGAGAAGGAGCACTGTATGAGAAGGAGCGCTGTGTGAGAAGGAGTATGAGAAGGAGTGCTGTGTGAGAAGGAGTGCTGTGTGAGAAGGAGTGCTGTGTGAGAAGGAGTATGAGAAGGAGCGCTGTGTGAGAAGGAGCGCTGTGTGAGAAGGAGTGCTGTGTGAGAAGGAGTGCTGTGTGAGAAGGAGTGCTGTGTGAGAAGGAGCGCTGTGTGAGAAGGAGCGCTGTGTGAGAAGGAGCGCTGTGTGAGAACGAGGGCTGTGTGAGAAGGAGTGTGAGAAGGAGTGCTGTGTGAGAAGGAGTGCTGTGTGAGAAGGAGCGCTTTGTGAGAAGGAGCGCTGTGTGAGAAGGAGTGCTGTGTGAGAAGGAAAGCTGTGTGAGAAGGAGCGCTGTGTGAGAAGGAGTGCTGTGTGAGAAGGAGCGCTGTGTGAGAAGGAGTGCTGTGTGAGAAGGAAAGCTGTGTGAGAAGGAGCGCTGTGTGAGAAGGAGCGCTGTGTGAGAAGGAGCGCTGTGTGAGAAGGAATGTGAGAAGGAGTGCTGTGTGAGAAGGAGTGCTGTGTGAGAAGGAGTGCTGTGTGAGAAGGAGTGTGAGAAGGAGTGCTGTGTGAGAAGGAGTGCTGTGTGAGAAGGAGTGCTGTGTGAGAAGGAGCGCTGTGTGAGAAGGAGCGCTTTGTGAGAAGGAGCGCTGTGTGAGAAGGAGTGCTGTGTGAGAAGGAGTGCTGTGTGAGAAGGAGTGCTGTGTGAGAAGGAGTGCTGTGTGAGAAGGAGCACTGTGTGAGAAGGAGCGCTGTGTGAGAAGGAGTGCTGTGTGAGAAGGAGCGCTGTGTGAGAAGGAGTGCTGTGTGAGAAGGAGTGCTGTGTGAGAAGGAGCGCTGTGTGAGAAGGAGCGCTATGTGAGAAGGAGTGCTGTGTGAGAAGGAGTGCTGTGTGAGAAGGAGCGCTGTGTGAGAAGGAGTGCTGTGTGAGAAGGAGTGCTGTGTGAGAAGGAGCGCTGTGTGAGAAGGAGCGCTATGTGAGAAGGAGCGCTGTGTGAGAAGGAGCGCTGTGTGAGAAGGAGTGCTGTGTGAGAAGGAGCGCTGTGTGAGAAGGAGTGCTGTGTGAGAAGGAGTGCTGTGTGAGAAGGAGTGTGAGAAGGAGTGCAGTGTGAGAAGGAGCGCTGTGTGAGAAGGGGCGCTGTGTGAGAAGGAGTGCTGTGTGAGAAGGAGCGCTGTGTGAGAAGGAGCGCTGTGTGAGAAGGAGCGCTGTGTGAGAAGGAGCGCTGTGTGAGAAGGAGCGCTGTGTGAGAAGGAGTGCTGTGTGAGAAGGAGTGCTGTGTGAGAAGGAGTGCTGTGTGAGAAGGAGCGCTTTGTGAGAAGGAGCGCTGTGTGAGAAGGAGCGCTGTGTGAGAAGGAGCGCTGTGTGAGAAGGAGCGCTGTGTGAGAAGGAGTGCTGTGTGAGAAGGAGCGCTGTGTGAGAAGGAGCGCTGTGTGAGAAGGAGCGCTGTGTGAGAAGGAGTGCTGTGTGAGAAGGAGCGCTGTGTGAGAAGGAGTGCTGTGTGAGAAGGAGTGCTGTGTGAGAAAGAGTGTGAGAAGGAGTGCAGTGTGAGAAGGAGCGCTGTGTGAAAGGAGCGCTGTGTGAGAAGGAGCGCTGTGTGAGAAGGAGTGCTGTGTGAGAAGGAGTGCTGTGTGAGAAGGAGCGCTGTGTGAGAAGGAGCGCTGTGTGAGAAGGAGCGCTGTGTGAGAAGGAGTGCTGTGTGAGAAGGAGTGATTTTGAGAAGGAGAGCTGTGTGAGAAGGAGCGCTGTGTGAGAAGGAGCGCTGTGTGAGAACGAGCGCTGTGTGAGAAGGAGTGTGAGAAGGAGTGCTGTGTGAGAAGGAGTGTGAGAAGGAGTGCTGTGTGAGAAGGAGCGCTGTGTGAGAAGGAGCGCTGTGTGAGAAGGAGTGCTGTGTGAGAAGGAGTGTGAGAAGGAGTGCTGTGTGAGAAGGAGTGTGAGAAGGAGCGCTGTGTGAGAAGGAGTGTGAGAAGGAGTGCTGTGTGAGAAGGAGTGCTGTGTGAGAAGGAGTGTGAGAAGGAGTGCTGTGTGAGAAGGAGCGCTGTGTGAGAAGGAGCGCTGTGTGAGAAGGAGCGCTGTGTGAGAAGGAGTGCTGTGTGAGAAGGAGCGCTGTGTGAGAAGGAGTGCTGTGTGAGAAGGAGTGCTGTGTGAGAAGGAGTGTGAGAAGGAGTGCAGTGTGAGAAGAAGCGCTGTGTGAGAAGGAGCGCTGTGTGAGAAGGAGTGCTGTGTGAGAAGGAGCGCTGTGTGAGAAGGAGCGCTGTGTGAGAAGGAGTGCTGTGTGAGAAGGAGTGCTGTGTGAGAAGGAGCGCTGTGTGAGAAGGAGTGCTGTGTGAGAAGGAGTGCTGTTTGCGAAGGAGCGCTGTGTGAGAAGGAGCGCTGTGTGAGAAGGAGCGCTGTGTGAGAAGGAGTGTGAGAAGGAGTGCTGTGTGCGAAGGAGTGCTGTGTGAGAAGGAGTCTGAGAAGGAGTGCTGTGTGAGAAGGAGTGCTGTGTGAGAAGGAGTGTGAGAAGGAGTGCTGTGTGAGAAGGAGTGTGAGAAGGAATGCTGTGTGAGAAGGAGCGCTGTGTGAGAAGGAGTCTGAGAAGGAGTGCTGTGTGAGAAGGAGTGCTGTGTGAGAAGGAGCGCTATGTGAGAAGGAGTGCTGTGTGAGAAGGAGTGCTGTGTGAGAAGGAGCGCTGTGTGAGAAGGAGTGCTGTGTGAGAAGGAGTGCTGTGTGAGAAGGAGCGCTGTGTGAGAAGGAGCGCTATGTGAGAAGGAGCGCTGTGTGAGAAGGAGCGTTGTGTGAGAAGGAGTGCTGTGTGAGAAGGAGCGCTGTGTGAGAAGGAGTGCTGTGTGAGAAGGAGTGCTGTGTGAGAAGGAGTGTGAGAAGGAGTGCAGTGTGAGAAGGAGCGCTGTGTGAGAAGGGGCGCTGTGTGAGAAGGAGCGCTGTGTGAGAAGGAGTGCTGTGTGAGAAGGAGCGCTGTGTGAGAAGGAGCGCTGTGTGAGAAGGAGCGCTGTGTGAGAAGGAGCGCTGTGTGAGAAGGAGCGCTGTGTGAGAAGGAGTGCTGTGTGAGAAGGAGTGCTGTGTGAGAAGGAGTGCTGTGTGAGAAGGAGCGCTGTGTGAGAAGGAGCGCTGTGTGAGAAGGAGTGCTGTGTGAGAAGGAGCGCTGTGTGAGAAGGAGCGCTGTGTGAGAAGGAGTGCTGTGTGAGAAGGAGCGCTGTGTGAGAAGGAGCGCTGTGTGAGAAGGAGCGCTGTGTGAGAAGGAGTGCTGTGTGAGAAGGAGCGCTGTGTGAGAAGGAGTGCTGTGTGAGAAGGAGTGCTGTGTGAGAAAGAGTGTGAGAAGGAGTGCAGTGTGAGAAGGAGCGCTGTGTGAAAGGAGCGCTGTGTGAGAAGGAGCGCTGTGTGAGAAGGAGTGCTGTGTGAGAAGGAGTGCTGTGTGAGAAGGAGCGCTGTGTGAGAAGGAGCGCTGTGTGAGAAGGAGCGCTGTGTGAGAAGGAGTGCTGTGTGAGAAGGAGTGATTTTGAGAAGGAGAGCTGTGTGAGAAGGAGCGCTGTGTGAGAAGGAGCGCTGTGTGAGAACGAGCGCTGTGTGAGAAGGAGTGTGAGAAGGAGTGCTGTGTGAGAAGGAGTGTGAGAAGGAGTGCTGTGTGAGAAGGAGCGCTGTGTGAGAAGGAGCGCTGTGTGAGAAGGAGTGCTGTGTGAGAAGGAGTGTGAGAAGGAGTGCTGTGTGAGAAGGAGTGTGAGAAGGAGCGCTGTGTGAGAAGGAGTGTGAGAAGGAGTGCTGTGTGAGAAGGAGTGCTGTGTGAGAAGGAGTGTGAGAAGGAGTGCTGTGTGAGAAGGAGCGCTGTGTGAGAAGGAGCGCTGTGTGAGAAGGAGCGCTGTGTGAGAAGGAGTGCTGTGTGAGAAGGAGCGCTGTGTGAGAAGGAGTGCTGTGTGAGAAGGAGTGCTGTGTGAGAAGGAGTGTGAGAAGGAGTGCAGTGTGAGAAGAAGCGCTGTGTGAGAAGGAGCGCTGTGTGAGAAGGAGTGCTGTGTGAGAAGGAGCGCTGTGTGAGAAGGAGTGCTGTGTGAGAAGGAGCGCTGTGTGAGAAGGAGTGCTGTGTGAGAAGGAGTGCTGTTTGCGAAGGAGCGCTGTGTGAGAAGGAGTGTGAGAAGGAGTGCTGTGTGCGAAGGAGTGCTGTGTGAGAAGGAGTCTGAGAAGGAGTGCTGTGTGAGAAGGAGTGCTGTGTGAGAAGGAGTGTGAGAAGGAGTGCTGTGTGAGAAGGAGTGTGAGAAGGAGTGCTGTGTGAGAAGGAGCGCTGTGTGAGAAGGAGTCTGAGAAGGAGTGCTGTGTGAGAAGGAGTGCTGTGTGAGAAGGAGTGTGAGAAGGAGTGCTGTGTGAGAAGGAGCGCTGTGTGAGAAGGAGTGCTGTGTGAGAAGGAGTGCTGTGTGAGTAGGAGCGCTGTGTGAGAAGGAGTGCTGTTTGAGAAGGAGCGCTGTGTGAGAAGGAGCGCTGTGTGAGAAGGAGCGCTGTGTGAGTAGGAGTGCTGTTTGAGAAAGAGTGCTGTGTGAGAAGGAGCGCTGTGTGAGAAAGAGTGCTGTGTGAGAAGGAGTGCTGTGTGAGAAGGAGCGCTGTGTGAGAAGGAGCGCTGTGTGAGAAGGAGCGCTGTGTGAGAAGGAGTATGTGAAGGAGCACTGTGTGAGAAGGAGCGCTGTGTGAGAAGGAGTGCTGTGTGAGAAGGAGTGCTGTGTGAGAAGGAGTGCTGTGTCAAAAGGAGCGCTGTGTGAGAAGGAGCGCTGTGTGAGAAGGAGCGCTGTGTGAGAAGGAGCGCTGAAGGAGCGCTGTGTGAGAAGGAGTGCTGTGTGAGAAGGAGTGCTGTGTGAGAAGGAGTGCTGTGTGAGAAGGAGCGCTGTGTGAGAAGGAGTGCTGTGTGAGAAGGAGCACTGTGTGAGAAGGAGTGCAGTGTGAGAAGGAGTGCTGTGTGAGAAGGAGTGCTGTGTGAGAAGGAGTGCTGTGTGAGAAGGAGCGCTGTGTGAGAAGGAGCGCTGTGTGAGAAGGTGTGCTGTGTGAGAAGGAGTGTGAGAAGGAGCGCTGTGTGAGAAGGAGCGCTGTGTGAGAAGGAGTGTGAGAAGGAGCGCTGTGTGAGAAGGAGCGCTGTGTGAGAAGGAGTATGTGAAGGAGCGCTGTGTGAGAAGGAGCGCTGTGTGAGAAGGAGTATGTGAAGGAGCGCTGTGTGAGAAGGAGCGCTGTGTGAGAAGGAGTGTGAGAAGGAGCGCTGTGTGAGAAGGAGCGCTGTGTGAGAAGGAGTATGTGAAGAAGCGCTGTGTGAGAAGGAGTGCTGTGTGAGAAGGAGTGCTGTGTGAGAAGGAGCGCTGTGTGAGAAGGAGTGCTGTGTGAGAAGGAGTGCTGTGTGAGAAGGAGCGCTGTGTGAGAAGGAGCACTGTATGAGAAGGAGCGCTGTGTGAGAAGGAGTATGAGAAGGAGCGCTGTGTGAGAAGGAGCGCTGTGTGAGAAGGAGTGCTGTGTGCGAAGGAGCGCTGTGTGAGAAGGAGTGCTGTGTGAGAAGGAGTGCTTTGTGAGATGGAGTATGAGAAGGAGCGCTGTGCGAGAAGGAGTGCTTGTGTGAGAAGGAGTGCTTGTGTGAGAAGGAGTGCTTGTGTGAGAAGGAGTGCTGTGTGAGAAGGAGTGCTGTGTGAGAAGGCGCGCTGTGTGAGAAGGAGCACTGTGTGAGAAGGAGCGCTGTGTGAGAAGGAGTATGAGAAGGAGCGCTGTGTGAGAAGGAGCGCTGTGTGAGAAGGAGTGCTGTGTGAGAAGGAGCGCTGTGTGAGAAGGAGCACTGTATGAGAAGGAGCGCTGTGTGAGAAGGAGTATGAGAAGGAGTGCTGTGTGAGAAGGAGTGCTGTGTGAGAAGGAGTGCTGTGTGAGAAGGAGTGCTGTGTGAGAAGGAGCGCTGTGTGAGAAGGAGTGCTGTGTGAGAAGGAGCGCTGTGTGAGAAGGAGTGCTGTGTGAGAAGGAGCGCTGTGTGAGAAGGAGTGCTGTGTGAGAAGGAGTGCTGTGTGAGAAGGAGTATGAGAAGGAGCGCTGTGTGAGAAGGAGTGCTGTGTGAGAAGGAGCGCTGTGTGAGAAGGAGTGTGAGAAGGAGTGCTGTGTGAGAAGGAGTGCTGTGTGAGAAGGAGTGCTGTGTGAGAAGGAGTGCTGTGTGAGAAGGAGCGCTGTGTGAGAAGGAGTATGAGAAGGAGTGCTGTGTGAGAAGGAGTGCTGTGTGAGAAGGAGTGCTGTGTGAGAAGGAGTATGAGAAGGAGCGCTGTGTGAGAAGGAGTGTAGTGTGAGAAGGAGCGCTGTGTGAGAAGGAGTATGAGAAGGAGTGCTGCATGAGAAGGAGTGCTGTGTGAGAAGGAGTGCTGTGTGAGAAGGAGTGCTGTGTGAGAAGGAGTATGAGAAGGAGTGCTGTGTGAGAAGGAGCGCTGTGTGAGAAGGAGTGCTGTGTGAGAAGGAGTATGAGAAGGAGTGCTGTGTGAGAAGGAGCGCTGTGTGAGAAGGAGTGCTGTGTGAGAAGGAGCGCTGTGTGAGAAGGAGTGTGAGAAGGAGTGCTGTGTGAGAAGGAGCGCTGTGTGAGAAGGAGTGCTGTGTGAGAAGGAGTGCTGTGTGAGAAGGAGTGCTGTGTGAGAAGGAGTGCTGTGTGAGAAGGAGCGCTGTGTGAGAAGGAGTGCTGTGTGAGAAGGAGCGCTGTGTGAGAAGGAGCGCTGTGTGAGAAGGAATGCTGTGTGAGAAGGAGCGCTGTGTGAGAAGGTGCGCTGTGTGAGAAGTGCTGTGTGAGAAGGAGTGCTGTGTGAGAAGGAGCGCTGTGTGAGAAGGAGTGCTGTGTGAGAAGGAGCGCTGTGTGAGAAGGAGTATGAGAAGGAGTGCTGTGTGAGAAGGAGTGCTGTGTGAGAAGGAGTGCTGTGTGAGAAGGAGCGCTGTGTGAGAAGGAGCGCTGTGTGAGAAGGAGCGTGTGTGAGAAGGAGCGCTGTGTGAGAAGGAGTATGAGAAGGAGCGCTGTGTGAGAAGGAGCGCTGTGTGAGAAGGAGTGCTGTGTGAGAAGGAGCGCTGTGTGAGAAGGAGCACTGTGTGAGAAGGAGCGCTGTGTGAGAAGGAGTATGAGAAGGAGCGCTGTGTGAGAAGGAGTGCTGTGTGAGAAGGAGCGCTGTGTGAGAAGGAGCGCTGTGTTAGAAGGAGCGCTGTGTGAGAAGGAGTGCTGTGTGAGAAGGAGCGCTGTGTGAGAAGGAGCACTGTATGAGAAGGAGCGCTGTGTGAGAAGGAGTATGAGAAGGAGTGCTGTGTGAGAAGGAGTGCTGTGTGAGAAGGAGTGCTGTGTGAGAAGGAGTGCTGTGTGAGAAGGAGCGCTGTGTGAGAAGGAGTGCTGTGTGAGAAGGAGCGCTGTGTGAGAAGGAGCGCTGTGTGAGAAGGAGTGCTGTGTGAGAAGGAGCGCTGTGTGAGAAGGAGCGCTGTGTGAGAAGGAATGCTGTGTGAGAAGGAGTGCTGTGTGAGAAGGAGTATGAGAAGGAGCGCTGTGTGAGAAGGAGTGCTGTGTGAGAAGGAGCGCTGTGTGAGAAGGAGTTTGAGAAGGAGCGCTGTGTGAGAAGGAGTGCTGCGTGAGAAGGAGTGCTGTGTGAGAAGGAGTGCTGTGTGAGAAGGAGTGCTGTGTGAGAAGGAGTATGAGAAGGAGTGCTGTGTGAGAAGGAGTGCTGTGTGAGAAGGAGTGCTGTGTGAGAAGGAGTATGAGAAGGAGCGCTGTGTGAGAAGGAGCGCTGTGTGAGAAGGAGTATGAGAAGGAGTGCTGCGTGAGAAGGAGTGCTGTGTGAGAAGGAGTGCTGTGTGAGAAGGAGTGCTGTGTGAGAAGGAGTATGAGAAGGAGTGCTGTGTGAGAAGGAGCGCTGTGTGAGAAGGAGTGCTGTGTGAGAAGGAGTATGAGAAGGAGCGCTGTGTGAGAAGGAGCGCTGTGTGAGAAGGAGTGCTGTGTGAGAAGGAGTGCTGTGTGAGAAGGAGTATGAGAAGGAGCGCTGTGTGAGAAGGAGCGCTGTGTGAGAAGGAGTATGAGAAGGAGCGCTGTGTGAGAAGGAGTGCTGTGTGAGAAGGAGTGCTGTGTGAGAAGGAGCGCTGTGTGAGAAGGAGTGCTGTGTGAGAAGGAGGGCTGTGTGAGAAGGAGTATGAGAAGGAGCGCTGTGTGAGAAGGAGAGCTGTGTGAGAAGAAGTATGAGAAGGAGCGCTGTGTGAGAAGGAGTGCTGTGTGAGAAGGAGCGCTGTGTGAGAAGGGGCGCTGTGTGAGAAGGAGTGCTGTGTGAGAAGGAGCGCTGTGTGAGAAGGAGCGCTGTGTGAGAAGGAGTGCTGTGTGAGAAGGAGTGCTGTGTGAGAAGGAGCGCAGTGTGAGAAGGAGTGTGAGAAGGAGTGCTGTGTGAGAAGGAGTGCTGTGTGAGAAGGAGCGCTGTGTGAGAAGGAGCGCTGTGTGAGAAGGAGCGCTGTGTGAGAAGGAGCGCTGTGTGAGAAGGAGTGCTGTGTGAGAAGGAGCGCTGTGTGAGAAGGAGTGCTGTGTGAGAAGGAGTGCTGTGTGAGAAGGAGCGCTGTGTGAGAAGGAGCGCTGTGTGAGAAGGAGTGCTGTGTGAGAAGGAGCGCTGTGTGAGAAGGAGTGCTGTGTGAGAAGGAGTGCTGTGTGAGAAGGAGTGCTGTGTGAGAAGGAGTGCTGTGTGAGAAGGAGTGCTGTGTGAGAAGGAGTGCTGTGTGAGAAGGAGTGCTGTGTGAGAAGGAGCGCAGTGTGAGAAGGAGTATGAGAAGGAGTGCTGTGTGAGAAGGAGTGCAGTGTGAGAAGGAGTGCAGTGTGAGAAGGAGTGCTGTGTGAGAAGGAGCGCTGGGAGAGAAGGAGCGTTGTGTGAGAAGGAGCGCTGTGTGAGAAGGAGTGTGAGAAGGAGTGCTGTGTGAGAAGGAGTGCTGTGTGAGAAGGAGCGCTGTGTGAGAAGGAGTGCTGTGTGAGAAGGAGTGCTGTGTGAGAAGGAGTGCTGTGTGAGAAGGAGCGCTGTGTGAGAAGGAGTGCTGTGTGAGAAGGAGCGCTGTGTGAGAAGGAGCGCTGTGTGAGAAGGAGCGCTGTGTGAGAAGGAGTGCTGTGTGAGAAGGAGCGCTGTGTGAGAAGGTGCGCTGTGTGAGAAGTGCTGTGTGAGAAGGAGTGCTGTGTGAGAAGGAGCGCTGTGTGAGAAGGAGTTCTGTGTGAGAAGGAGCGCTGTGTGAGAAGGAGTATGAGAAGGAGTGCTGTGTGAGAAGGAGTGCTGTGTGAGAAGGAGTGCTGTGTGAGAAGGAGCGCTGTGTGAGAAGGAGCGCTGTGTGAGAAGGAGCGCTGTGTGAGAAGGAGCGTGTGTGAGAAGGAGTGCTGTGTGAGAAGGAGCGCTGTGTGAGAAGGAGCGCTGTGTGAGAAGGAGCGCTGTGTGAGAAGGAGCGCTGTGTGAGAAGGAGTGCTGTGTCAGAAGGAGTGCTGTGTGAGAAGGAGTATGAGAAGGAGCGCTGTGTGAGAAGGAGCGCTGTGTGAGAAGGAGCGCTGTGTGAGAAGGAATATGAGAAGGAGCGCTGTGTGAGAAGGAGTGCTGTGTGAGAAGGAGTGCTGTGTGAGAAGGAGTATGAGAAGGAGTGCTGTGTGAGAAGTAGCGCTGTGTGAGAAGGAGTGCTGTGTGAGAAGGAGGGCTGTGTGAGAAGGAGTATGAGAAGGAGCGCTGTGTGAGAAGGAGTGCTGCGTGAGAAGGAGCGCTGTGTGAGAAGGAGTATGAGAAGGAGTGCTGTGTGAGAAGTAGCGCTGTGTGAGAAGGAGTGCTGTGTGAGAAGGAGGGCTGTGTGAGAAGGAGTATGAGAAGGAGCGCTGTGTGAGAAGGAGCGCTGTGTGAGAAGGAGTATGAGAAGGAGCGCTGTGTTAGAAGGAGTGCTGTGTGAGAAGGAGTGCTGTGTGAGAAGGAGGGCTGTGTGAGAAGGAGTATGAGAAGGAGCGCTGTGTGAGAAGGAGCGCTGTGTGAGAAGAAGTGTGGGAAGGAGCGCTGTGTGAGAAGGAGTGCTGTGTGAGAAGGAGTGCTGTGTGAGAAGGAGCGCTGTGTGAGAAGGAGTGCTGCGTGAGAAGGAGCGCAGCGTGAGAAGGAGCGCTGTGTGAGAAGGAGCGCTGTGTGAGAAGGAGTGCTGTGTGAGAAGGAGCGCTGTGTGAGAAGGAGTGCTGTGTGAGAAGGAGTGCTGTGTGAGAAGGAGTGCTGTGTGAGAAGGAGCGTGTGTGAGAAGGAGTATGAGAAGGAGCGCTATGTGAGAAGGAGTATGAGAAGGAGCGCTGTGTGAGAAGGAGTGCTGTGTGAGAAGGAGCGCAGTGTGAGAAGGAGTATGAGAAGGAGTGCTGTGTGAGAAGGATTGCAGTGTGAGAAGGAGTGCAGTGTGAGAAGGAGTGCTGTGTGAGAAGGAGCGCTGGGAGAGAAGGAGCGTTGTGTGAGAAGGAGCGCTGTGTGAGAAGGAGTGTGAGAAAGAGCGCTGTGTGAGAAGGAGCGCTGTGTGAGAAGGAGTGCTGTGTGAGAAGGAGTGCTGTGTGAGAAGGAGCGCTGTGTGAGAAGGAGTGCTGTGTGAGAAGGAGCGCTGTGTGAGAAGGAGCGCTGTGTGAGAAGGAGCGCTGTGTGAGAAGGAGTGCTGTGTGAGAAGGAGCGCTGTGTGAGAAGGTGCGCTGTGTGAGAAGGAGTGCTGTGTGAGAAGGAGCGCTGTGTGAGAAGGAGTATGAGAAGGAGTGCTGTGTGAGAAGGAGTGCTGTGTGAGAAGGAGCGCTGTGTGAGAAGGAGCGCTGTGTGAGAAGGAGCGCTGTGTGAGAAGGAGCGTGTGTGAGAAGGAGCGCTGTGTGAGAAGGAGCGCTGTGTGAGAAGGAGCGTGTGTGAGAAGGAGCGCTGTGTGAGAAGGAGTGCTGTGTGAGAAGGAGCGCTGTGTGAGAAGGAGCGCTGTGTGAGAAGGAGTGCTGTGTGAGAAGGAGCGCTGTGTGAGAAGGAGCGCTGTGTGAGAAGGAGTGCTGTGTGAGAAGGAGTGCTGTGTGAGAAGGAGCGCTGTGTGAGAAGGAGTGCTGCGTGAGAAGGAGTGTGAGAAGGAGCGCTGTGTGAGAAGGAGCGCTGTGTGAGAAGGAGCGCTGTGTGAGAAGGAGCGCTGTGTGAGAAGGAGTGCTGTGTGAGAAGGAGCGCTGTTTGAGAAGGAGTGCTGTGTGAGAAGGAGCGCTGTGTGAGAAGAGTGCTGTGTGAGAAGGAGCGCTATGTGAGAAGGAGTGCTGTGTGAGAAGGAGTGCTGTGTGAGAAGGAGCGCTGTGTGAGAAGGAGCGCTGTGTGAGAAGGAGCGCTGTGTGAGAAGGAGTGCTGTGTGAGAAGGAGCGCTGTGTGAGAAGGAGCGCTGTGTGAGAAGGAGTGCTGTGTGCGAGTATTGGAAAATTGGAGCTGAAGCTATACAAGATGCAACGGGGTGCAGGACCAAACATTTCTCAGTGAATACAGGCCTAGTCAATCCAGTCTCTCCTCATATGTCAGTCCTGCCATCCCAGGAATCAGTCTGGTGAACCTTCGCTGTACTCCCTCAATAGCAAGAACGTCCTTCCTCAGATTAGGAGACCAAAACTGAACACAATATTCCAGGTGAAGCCTCACCAAGGTCCTGTACAACTGCAGTAAGACCTCCCTGCTCCTGTACTCAAATCCCCTAGCTATGAAGGCCAACATGCCATTTGCCTTCTTCACGCCTGCTTTACCTGCATGCCAACTTTCAATGATTGATGAATCATGACACCCAGGTCTCGTTGCACCTCCCCTTTTCCTAATCTGCCACCATTCAGATAATATTCTGCCTTCATGTTTTTGCCACCAAAGTGGATAACCTCACATTTATCCACATTATACTGCATCTGCCATGCATTTGCCCACTCACCTAACCTGTCCAAGTCACCCTGCAGCCTCTTAGCCTCCCCCTCACAGCTCACACCACCACCCAGCTTAGTGTCATCTGCAAACTTGGAGATATTACAATCAATTCCTTCATCTAAATCATTGATGTATATTGTAAATAGCTGGGGTCCCAGCACTGAGGCTTATTCCGTATGCCTTCTTAACCACCTTCTCCACCTGGCCTGCTTCCTTCAGGGATCTGTGGACATCCCAGGTCCCTTTGTTCCTCTACACTTCTCAGTGTCCTCCCATTTATTGTGTATTCCTTTCCTTGTTAGCCCTCCCCTAATGCATTACCTCACACTTCCCCGGATTGAATTCCATTTGCCACTATTCCAACTACCTGACCAGTACATTGATATCTTCTTGCAGTCCGCAGCTTTTTTTCTTCATTATCAACCACACGGCCTATTTTAGTGTCATCTGCAAACTTCTTTATCATACCTCTTATATTCAAGGCTAAATCATTGATATATACCACAAAAAGCAAGGGACCCATACTGAGCCCTGTGGAACCCCACTGGAAACATTCTTCCAGTCACAAAAACACCCATCAACCATTACCCTTTGCTTCCTGCCTCTGAGTCAATTTTGGATCCAACTTGCCACTTTGCCCTGGATCCCATGGGCTTTTACTTTCGTGACCAGTCTGCCATGTGGGACCTTATCAAAAGCCTTGCTAAAATCTGTGGCTGGAGATTAAATGGATGCGTAGAGTGATAGGGGAGAGTGTACATGGGCTGTGGGAGGGGATTCACTGGGTGGGTAGGGTCTGTGATAGGGGAGAGTGTACATGGGCTGTGGGAGGGGATTCACTGGGTGGGTAGGGTCTGTGATAGGGGAGAGTGTACATGTGCTGTGGGAGGGGATTCACTGGGTGGGTAGGGTCTGTGATAGGGGAGAGTGTACATGGGCTGTGGGAAGGGATTCACTGGGTGGGTAGGGTCTGTGATAGGGGAGAGTGTACATGGGCTGTGGGAGGGGATTCAATGGGTGGGTATGGTCTGTGATAGGGGAGAGTGTACATGGGCTGTGGGAGGGGATTCAATGGGTGGGTACAGCCTGTGATAGGGGAGAGTGTACATGGGCTGTGGGAGGGGATTCACTGGGTGGGTAGGGTGTGTGATAGGGGAGAGTGTACATGGGCTGTGTGAGGGGATTCACTGGGTGGGTAGGGTCTGTGATAGGGGAGAGTGCACATGGGCTGTGGGAGGGGATTCAATGGGTGGGTATGGTCTGTGATAGGGGAGAGTGTACATGGGCTGTGGGAGGGGATTCAATGGGTGGATACAGCCTGTGATAGGGGAGAGTTTACATGGGCTGTGGGAGGGGATTCACTGGGTGGGTAGGGTCTGTGATAGGGGAGAGTGTACATGGGCTGTGGGAGGGGATTCACTGGGTGGGTAGGGTCTGTGATAGGGGAGAGTGTACATGGGCTGTGGGAGGGGATTCAATGGGTGGGTATGGTCTGTGATAGGGGAGAGTGTACATGGGCTGTGGGAGGGTATTCAATGGGTGGGTACAGCCTGTGATAGGGGAGAGTGTACATGGGCTGTGGGAGGAGGAAGTTAGACTATTTACTGTGTTTTTAGTGAGGTGGAGATTGTGACTTGTCCGATTCTCCATCGACCTTGTGATCACTCCCAGAGAGGAAATGTGCGGTTAGTGTTTGTGGGGTGTCTGCAATGTGTTGAACAAGATTTCCTAACATTGACAGTGATGATGGCAAGCAGAATAATTATAGAAAATGCTCGGCTTCTGAGAATGGGAACTGCTTGATAAACGGAATGTGGAACTTTAGTGATGTGGAGAGATGGGCGGTGACAGAGTGTCTGAAATTAACACTTAGCACATAAGTTTCCTGTGTGGAGGAGGGCAGCGAAGGCAGACCTGCACAGGCAGGACGCAGTACAGAAACACAGCATTTTGTGGTATATATCAACTTGACCGTAGGGGGTATGATTAAGAAGTTTGCAGATGATACAAAAATAGTTGTGTGGTTGATAATAATGGAGAAAGCTGCAGACTGCAGTAAGATATCAATGTACTGGTCAGGTGGGCAGAACAGTGGCAAATGGAATTCGATCTGGATAAGTGTGAGGTAATGCATTTGGGGAGGTCTAACAAGGCAAGGGAATATACAATAAACAGTAGGACACTGAGAAGTGTAGAGGAACAAAGGGACTTTGGAGTGCATCTCCACAGATCCCTGAAGGTAGCAGGCCAGGTGGATAAGGTGGTTAAGAAGGCATACGGAATACTTGCCTTTATTAGCCGAGGCATAGAATACAAGAGCAGGGAGGTTATGCTTGAACTGTATAGAACACTGGTTAGGCCACAGCTGGAGTACTGCGTGCAGTTCTGGTCACCGCATTACAGGAAAGATGGAAACATAGAAACATCGAAATTTACAGCGCAGAAGGGGGCCATTCTGGCCCATTGTGTCCGCGCCAGCCGATAAAGAGCCACACGGCCCTCGGTCAGCAGCCCTGAAGGTTACATATAAACCTATGAACAATGACGGAAAGATAAAAAGCACCCAGCCCAAACAGTCCGCCTCACACAACTTTGACACCCCTTATACGTGGCGGTGTGAGCTATGAGGAGGACGCTAAGAGGCTGCAGGGTGACTTGGACAGGTTAGGTGAGTGGGCAATTGCATGGTAGATGCAGTATAATGTGGATAAATGTGAAGTTATCGATTTTGGGAGCAAAAACACGAAGGTAGAATATTATCTGAATAACGGCAGATTAGGAAAAGGCGAGGTGCAACGAGATCTGGGTGTCATGGTTCATCAGTCATTGAAAGTTGGCATGCAGGTACAGCAGGCAGTGAAATGGTATGTTGACCTTCATAGCTAGGTGATTTGAGTATAGGAGCAGGGAGGTCTTACTGCAGTTGTACAGGGCCTTAGTGAGGCCTCACCAGCAATATTGTGTTCAGTTTTGGTCTCCTAATCTGAGGAAGGACGTTCTTGCTATTGAGGGAGTGCAGCGAAGGTTCACCAGACTGATTCCAGGGATGGCTGGACTGTCATATGAGGAGAGACTGGATCAACTGGGCCTTTATTCACTGGAGTTTAGAAGGATGAGAGGGGATCTCATAGAAACGTATAAGATTCTGACAGGACTGGACAGGTTAGATGCGGGAAGAATGTTCCCGATGTTGGGGAAGTCCAGAACCAGGGGACATAGTCTTAGGATAACGGGTAGGCCATTAGGACTGAGATGAGGAGAAACTTCTTCACTCAGAGAGTTGTTAACCTGTGGAATTCCCTACCGCAGAGAGTTGTTGATGCCAGTTCATTGGATATATTCAAGAGGGAGTTAGATATGGCCTTTATGGCTAAAGGGATCAAAGGGTATGGAGAGAAAGCAGGAAAGGGGTACTGAGGTGAATGATCAGCCATGATCTTATTGAATGGCGGTGCAGGCTCGAAGGGCCAAATGGCCTGCTCCTGCACCTATTTTCGATGTTTCTATGTATACTGAAACATTCTACACTCCACCCTGGAGCCATGTGATCGCCTGGGAGAGGCAAAAACCAGATAAAAATCCAGGTCAATTTATGGAGAAAAAATCTGGGAAAATTCCTCTCCGGTCCAGTCGATCAAAACTAGTCCAGGAGATCACCCTGGCCGTATTCAATTCCCTGCAGTACTTACCATTATATCTGTGCCATCCAACGAAAGGTAATCCAGTCTAATCCCAATGACCAGCTCTAGGTCCGTAACCCTGCAGGTTACTGCACTTTAAGTGCCCATCCAACCATTTCTTAAAAATGGTGAGGGTTTCTGCATCCACCACTCTTCCAGGCAGCAAGTTCCAGATCCCCACAACCCTCTGTGTAAAGAAGCCCCCCCCCCCCCTCAAATCCCCTCTAAACCTTCCACCAACCACCTTAAAACTATGCCCCCTCGTAATAGCCCCCATCACCAATGGAAATAGGCCCTTACTATCCACTATGTCCAGGCCCCTCAATATTTTGTACACCTCAATGAGGTCTCCTCTCAACCTCTGCTGTTCCAATGAGAACAAACCCAGCCTATCCAATCTGTCCTCATAACTAAGATTCTCCATTCCAGGCAGCATCCTAGTAAATCTCCTCTGCACCCTCTCTAGTGCAATCACGAGCTTCCTATAATACGGCTACCAGAACTGCACGCAGTACTCCAGCTGTGGCCTAACCAAAATATTATACAATTTAAGCATAACCTCCCTGCTCTTATATTCTATGCCTTGGCCAATAAAGGCAAGCATTCCGTATGCCTTCTTAACCACCTTATCCACCTGGCCTGCTACTTTCTGGGATCTGTGGACAAGCACTCCAAGGTCCCTTTGTTCATCTACACTATTAAGTGGCCTACTGCTTAATGTGTATATCCTTTCCTTATTAGCCATCCCAAAGCGCATCACCTCACACTTCTCTGAATTAAATTCCATTTGCCACTGCTCTGCCCACCTGACCAGTAGATTGATATCCTCCTGCAGCCCATGACTTTCCTCTTCATTATCAACCACACAGACAATTTTAGTGTTGTCTGCAAACTTCTTAATCATACTCCCTATATTCAAATCTAAATCGTTGATATATACCACAAAAAGCAAGGGTCCCAGTACTGAGCCCTGCGGAACCCCACTGGAAATATCCTTCCAGTCACAAAAACATCCATCAACCATTGCCCTTTGCTTCCTACCTCCAAGCCAATTTTGGATCCAACTTGACACTTTGCCCTGAATCCCATGGGCTTTAACCTTAATGACCAGTCTACCATGTGGGACCTTATCAAAAGCTTTGCTAAAGTCCATATATACTACATCGTAAGCACTACCCTCATCGACCCTCTTGGTTACCTCCTCAAAAATTCAATCAGTTTAGTCAGACACGATCTTCCCTTAACAAATCTGTGTTGACTGTCCCTAACTAATCCTTGCCTTTCCAAATGCAGATTTATCCTGTCTTTCAGGATTTTTTCCAATAATTTTCCCACCACTGACATTAGGCTGACTGGCCTGTAATTATTTGGCCTATCCCTTTTTCTCTTCTTAAACAAGGGTACTACATTAGCAGTCCTCCAATCCTCTGGCACCATGCCCAGATCCAAAGAGGACTAGAAAATGATGGTCAAGGCCTCTGCTATTTCCTCTTTTACTTCGCTCAACAGCTTGGGATGCATTTCATCCGGGCCTGGGGGCTTATCTACTTTCAAAGCTGCTAAACCCCTTAATACTTCCTCTCTCACTATATTTATTTCATCCAGAATATTACACTCCTCCTCGAGAGCAGTATCTACATTGCCCCTTTCCTTTGTGAAAACAGATGCAAAGTTTTCGTTAAGAACCCTCCCAACATCCTCCGCCTCCACACAAAGATTACCCTCATGGTCTCTAATAGGCCCTACCCTTTCTTTAGTTACCCTCTTACTCTTAATATATTTTTGAACATCTTAGGGATTTCCTTTATTTTACTGGCCAAGAATTTCTTGTGCTCTCTCTTAGCATTCCTAATATCCTTTTTAATTTTGCCTCTTAACTTTCTATATTCTTCCAAAGATTCTAAAGTATTTAGCCATTGATATGTGACATAAGCGTCCCCTTTTTTCTTAATCCTCCCCTGTAAATCCCTAGACATCCAGGGGGCTCGAGAATTATTTTTCCCAGCATTTTTCTTTAAGGGCACAAGTTTGACCTGAGCCTTCCGGATCTCCTCCTTAAATGCCTCCCACTGTTGTAATAGAGAGGGTACAGAGGAGATTTACGAGGATGTTGCCTGGACTGGAGAATTTTACTTATGAGGAAAGATTGGATAGGCTGGGTTTTTTTTTGGAACACAGGAGGCTGAGGGGAGATTTAAGTGAAGTGTATAAAATTATGAGGGGATTTGATAGAGTGGATAGGAAGGACCTGTTTCCCTTTGCACAGGGGTCAACAATCAGGGGGTATAGATTTAAGTAATTGGTATAAGGTTTAGAGGGGATTTGTGGAGAAATGTTTTCACCCAGAGGGTGGTGGGGGTCTGGAACTCATGGCCTGAAAGGGTGGCAGAGGCAGAAACCCTCACCACATTTAAAAAGTACTTGGATGTGCCCTTGAAGTGCCGTAACCTGCAGGGTTACGGACCAAGAGCTGGAAAGTGGGATTAGGCTGGGTAGCTCTTGGTCGGCCGGCACGGACACAATGGGCCGAAATGGCCTCCTTCCATGCTGTGAACTTCTATGATTCTGTGATTCTATGAACAGCTTTTGTAGGTATGTAAAAAGGAAATGATTAGTGAAAGTAAATGTGGGTCCATTACAGGCTGAGACAGGAGAAATTATAATGGGGAATATGGAAATGGCTGAGAAATTAAACAAATACTTTGTGTCTGTCTTCATGGAAGAAGACATCCTGGAAATATTGGAGAATCAAGGGTTTAGCGAAAATGAGGAACCGAAAGAAATTAGTATTAGTAAAAAAATAGTACTGGATAAATTATTGGGACTGAAAGCCAATAAATCCCCTGGACCCGATGGCCTACATCCCTCGGGTTTTGAAAGAGGTGGCTATAGAGATAGTCGATGCATTGGTTGTCATCTTCCGAAATTACATGGATTCTAGAACGGCTCCCACCGATTGGAAAGTAGAAATGTAATCCCACTATTAAAGAAAGGAGGGAGAGAGAAAATGGGGAACTACAGACCAGTTAGCCTGACATCAGTCGTAGGGAAAATGCTAGAATCTATTATTAAGGTTGTGGTAACAGGGCACTGAGAAAATAATAATAGGATTGGGCAGGGTCAACATGGATTTATGAAAGGGAAATCATGTTTTAGTTAGATTTAAAGTTTTTTGAGGTTGTAACTAGTAGAATAGATAAGGGGGAACCAGTGGATGTGGTATATCTGGAGTTTCAGAAGGCATTTGCTAAGATGCCACACAAGAGGTTATTGAACAAAATTAGGGCTCATGGGATTGGGGTAATATACTAGCATGGATTGAGGATTGGTTAATGGACAGAAAACAGAGAGTAGGAATAAACGGGTCATTTTCGGGTTGTCAGGCTGTAACTAGTGGGGTATCGTAAGGATCGGTGCTGGGGCCCCAGCTATTCACAATCTGTATCAATGATTTGGATGAGGGGACCAAATGTAATATATCCAGGTTTGCTGATGATACAAAGCTCGGTGGGAATGTAAGTTGTGAGGAGGATGCAAAGAGGCTTCAAGGAGAGATAGACAGACTCAGTGAGTGGGCAAGAACATGGCAAATGGAATATAATGTGGAGAAATGTGAAGTTATCTACTTTGGTTGGAAAAATAGAAAAGGAGAATATATTTAAATGATGAGAGATTGGGAAATGTTGGTGTTAAGAGGGACCTGGGTGTCCTTGTACACCAATCACTGAAAGTTAACATGCAGGTACAGCAAGTGATTAGGAAAGTAAATGGTATGTTGGCCTTTATTATAGAGGATTTGAGTATAAGAGTAAAGATGTCTTACTGTAATTATATCGGGCCCTGGTGAGACCACACCTGGAGTATTGTGTACAGTGTCGGTCTCCTTACCTAAGGAAGGATATACTTGCCATAGAGGGAGTGCAACGAAGGTTCACCAGACTGATTCCTGGGATGGGGGTATTGTCCTATGAGGAGAGATTGAATAAACTAGGCCTATACTTTCTAGAGTTTAGAAGAATGAGAGGTGATCTCATTAAAACATACACAATTCATACAGGGCTTGACAGGGTAGATGCAGGGAGGATGTTTCCCCCAGGCTGGGGAGTCTAGAACCAGGGGTCACAGTCTCAGGATAAGGGGTCGGCCATTACAGACTGAGATGAGGAGAAACTTCTTCACTCAGAGGGGGGTGAATCTTTGGAATTCTCTGCCCCAGAGGGCTGTGGAGGCTGAGTCTTTGAGTATATTTCAGACAGAGCTCGATAGATTTTTGAATATTGAGGGAATCGAGGGATTTGGGGATAGTGCAGGAAAGTGGAGTTGAGGTCGAATGTCAGCCAGGATCTCAGTGAATGGCAGAGCAGGCTCGAGGGGCCGAATGGCCTACTCCTGCTCCTAATTCTTATGCCTCCAGCTCCTTCCAGGCTGCATCAGGGAACATATGTAGTGTCTGACAATACGCAGCATATCGCTGCATCCACGACATCACACAGGCTCGCTACACACACAGAATGGACATCATTACCTTCTCGATGACCAGGAAGAAACAGGATGAGCGCGCATGTGGGTTTGCTAGGATCGCGGGCTTCCCGAGGATTCAAGGAGCAATTGATGCACGCACACAGCCTTGGGAGCACCATTCCAGAATGCAGAGGTCTTCTGAACCAGAAAGGGATAGCACTCCCTGAATGTGCCGGTGGTGGGACCTGCTCGCTATCCTGCGGGAGAGCACTGTGCCTCGACCGTTTCAGCCCCCACGGCAAGGCCGATGCTGGCTGCTCAGGGACAAGGGATACGGCCTGGCCGCCTGGCTAATGACCCCGTCCACAACCCCCCCACAGAGCCGGAGGAACGCCATACTGAGAGCCACGCCGCCACCCGCAACATCATAGAGCCGATAATAGGGGCTGAAGCAGCGATTCCGTGCCGGGACCGCACTGGAGGCAGCCTTCAGTACTCCCCTAAACAGATCACTATTCATTGTGGTGTGCTGCATGTTGCATAACTTGGCCATCGTGAGGGCCTACTAGAGGCCTTGTCAGTGAGGATTGCAGGCCCACCTCGGGGGGAGGGGGAGGGGGAAGGGAGAGGAGGAGGAAGAGGGGGGGGAGGGGGGGAAGAGGAGGAGAGGGCGGGGGAGGAGGAGGGTAGGGAGAGGGAGAGGAGGGGGAAGGAGAGGAGGGGGGTTGAGGGAGGAGGATGAGGAGAGAGAGGAGGGAGAGGAGGAGGGGGAGATGGGGAGGGGGATGAGGAGGGGAGGAGAGGGAGGAGCAGGATGAGGAGGATGGGGAGGAGGGGGAGGGAGGGGGGAGGAGAGAGAGGAGGAGGAGTAGAGAAGAGGAGGAGGGGAGTTGGAGGAGGAGGGGGAGGGGGAGGGGGAAGTAGAGAAGTGGGGGAGGGGGAGTTGGAGGAGGAGGGGGAGGAGGAGGAGGAGGGGTGGAGGAGGAGGAGGAGGAGGAGGAGGAGGGGAGGGTGATGGGGATGAGGGTGATGAGGAAGAAGAGGGGAAATAGGAGAAGGAGGGAGGAGGGGGAGGGGGAGGAGGAGGAGGGGAGGAGGAGGATGGGGGATGTAAAGTCCTTACTCTACAGCATGAAACCACACGAGGCACATTCTGGGGACAAGGTCACTCTGTGACCTTGACTCTTTATTCACAGGACTCCAAAGATGATGACCCTGCGTGGGACCTCCCTCTTTATACCTGTGTGATCAGGTAAGGAGTGTCTCCCACAAGTTCACCCCTTGTGGTCAAGGTGTGCATCTAGGTTGAGTGTATACAGTAATACAGTGGTGTTACATTGTGGTTACATACATGACAGGGAGGGGGAGGGTGAGGAGGAGGAGGAGGAGGAGGAGAGGAGGAGGAGGAGTGAGGGGGAGGGGGAGGAAGAGGAAGGGAGGAGGGTGAGGAAGAGGATGAGGGAGAGGACGGGGAAGGGTTGGGAGGGGAGGAGGGGGGAGGGAAAGATGGGGAGGAGGGGGCAGGGGAGGGGGATGGGGAGGAGGAGGAGGCGAGGGGGAGGGGGAGGGAGAGGAAGCGAGGAGGGTGAAGAAAAGGATGAGGGAGAGGAGGGGGAGGGATAGGAAGGGGAGGAGGGGGAGGGGAACATGGGGAGGAGGAGGAGGAGGTGGGTGGAGGAGGGGGAGGAGCGGGAGGGTGAGGGGGAGGACGATGAGGGGGAGGGGGAGGGGACCAGAGGAGGAGGGGGACGAGGAAGATGGGGAGGAGGATGGTGAGGGGGAGGGGGAGATCGGGGGGGTGAGGAGGAGGAGGACGGGGAGTATGGTGAGGAAGAGGAGGTGGAGGGAGGGAGGGGAGGAGGGTGAAGAGGGGGACCAGGAGCCTCCGGATGCCCCGACTTTCGAGCAACACGATGAAGCCCAGCAGCAGCCGAGGGGGCAACAGCGTGCCAATCTGGGCGGAGCCAGGGCTATTTGGCGGCGGCTCCTCAGGAAACGCTTCGCTTACATGGCGGTAGCTGAGGGATGTAGCTAATAATGACCACGCCTTGTGCCGCAATCATGCCACATCTCTGTCACAAGTCCACAGTCAGACACCAGAGGCTGAAGGAAACGGTTCAACTGACATTTTATTTTGCAAACGTGCCCCGAACAAGCCCCAAAAACCCCCGTCCCTCCAATAAAACAACATGGAGCACGCACCCCTTCACAAAACACAACTGATGCTGAAACTTCCTGCTAGGTCCTTACTATACAGGACAAATGCACCCAAGGCCCATACTAGAGAGAAGGTCACTCTGTGACCAGTTACCTTTATGAGCCAGCACTGAAGTGAGGAAGGTGGGTGGAGCTTCCCCTTTTATACCTGAAAGTCCAGGTTAGG